>NC_135557.1:12426045-12538545 GCF_964340395.1 Glandiceps talaboti | reverse complement strand
AGTAAGGGTTTTTTAGCATACATTTGAAATGGATAGTGTGACTGGGTCCGAGAACATTAGCCACTGGAACCATACTGTTGAGGATTTTCCAGCAGTCAATATTTGTGTACCAGACACGAACGAGAGGATGTTGGCGGTTGTTCCTCAAGCCATAATCATGTTCGTACTATCGTTCGTCGGTTGCATCGGTAATTTAGCGATACTCTTAGCTGGCTGTTACTTATTGTTCAAAGGCTTCAGAAGACGGGGATATCTAATTTTGGTTCTAAACCTGACTGTGAGCGACTTTCTAATGTCGTCTTTGTATCAACCGTTTTTACTGAGTTCACTGGTTCAGAGACACTCATTACAATATAATATGGTGTTGTGCAGGGTTGTCGCTTTGCTGAAATACTGTTTTGGCAGCGTGGTCATCTTCTCCATGATGTCTTTAGCCTTGCATAATTATTGCCTCGTTTGTAGATGTGTTCACTACGATAGAGTGTTTTCCACAAAGAGAGTCATGGCAATGGTATTCCTGATATGGTTTACATCCGTTGGCATCATTATGCCATCGATTTTAGAAGAATATAAAGTTGCCTACGACGTGAGGTATTTTTCATGTCATTTAGACGCGGACGCTTTTATTTATCCGGTAGTTTCCGGGATTTTGTTCCCCTATGCCGCCATTATCGTCAGTTTCGTGCTCATCGCTCGTGCAATTCACCGCCAACATCGGCGTCTTGAGCCGTTAGATCCGAGAGACCTGACGCCAGCTGAGAAAGCTAAAAGACTTCGACGGGTAAAAGAGAACCGTAAAGTGGTAGGTGGGTTGGTCATTATCGTGGCGAGTTTCACAGTATGCTTCATCCCGACGGCCATCGTTGTGATATTTGGTGGTACCTCTTGTAACGCGTTACCCTACACGTTTCATCGGATTGCGTCCATCGTTTCGAATTGTCCACCTGTGATTAATCCATTGGTATATGTTGTCAGGAACAATCAAATTATCGGGAGAATGAAACAACTATGGCATAACGTAAAGAGAAAGAAAGGACCCGATGTCTTTAGGGGCAACTGTCGCAACACCATCAGGATAAACGTTGTACCGTTAGAACATTCACCATGATGTGTAGTTTCACCAAACCCCAATGTCTCGTGTGCTGACTTGGAAAACAACACTTATTTACTTACCTTAACAAGACAGCAACATGTACAGCCACAACATGTTAACTTCCCGGGCAATTAGAAAGGAAAGAATCTATAAGTTATGACCTTGCGAGTAAGTTCTATGAAATTACATCTAATGCATCATTAGAGGACTATGACAGAGATGTAACACCAGGATGTGTCCAGTGAACGCTGAACAGATTTACAAACTAATCATGTATGTCATATGTGCAATAAATTGGTGACAGTGCATATAAAGTATCAAACTAATATGATATTGCTGTTTTAACGAAAAAATTACCTTTTCAAAAAGTTGAAAATCTGCTCTAAAGGAAAGGTCCAGTTAAACTTATAATAATTGACTACTACTGTCAACTTACATATTTTTTCGGATGATAAATAACAACTTGGTAACTGACTTTAATATCTTTGAAATCTTGTAAAGATGTCCTACTGCACTTGATATGTTCAGCCATTTGGGAGATATCCTGCAAGGGTTTATGGGAAAACCTCTAGAGATGAATTCGTTTCACCCTTGAACATTTAGTTTTGACTCTCTTTGTATTGGAATGTCAATAGATCTGGCTGGACTTTTTAATTTAAGGTAAGATGCACCAAAGCAAGAGTTTAGGGATGACATTTTCAAATGATTGCTTCTGGAGACTGTTGATGGGCAACCACCGTAAATTACCTCGGGAATGCAGAGCTATTGTCCTGTACACAATTGACTGTAAACATAACGGCTGTTCCATGGGGGAATTACCATAATAATAATAGTTTTAATCTGTATCTAGCTTATATAGTTTGTCTATAGCACGTTTTCCGTAGCAATAATTTGTGTCTAGCTTATATAGTTTGTTGATAGCACATTTTCCATAGCAATGAAAGTTTTAATTTGTGTCTTGCTTATATAGTTTGTCGATAGCACATTTTCCATAGTAATAAAAGTTTTAATTTGTGTCTAGCTTATATAGTTTGTCGATAGCACATTTTCCATAGTAATAAAAGTTTTAATTTGTCTAGCATATATAGTTTGTCGATAGCACATTTTCCATAGTAATAAAAGTTTTAATTTGTCTAGCATATATAGTTTGTTGATAGCACATTTTCCATAGTAATAAAAGTTTTAATTTGTGTCTAGCTTATACAGTTTGTCGATAGCACATTTTCCATATTAATAAAAGATTTAATTTGTGTCTAGCATATATAGTCTGTTGATAGCACATTTTCCATAGTAATAAAAGTTTTAATTTGTGTCTAGCTTATATAGTTTGTTGATAGCACATTTTCCATAGTAATAAAAGTTTTAATTTGTGTCTAGCTTATATAGTTTGTCGATAGCACATTTTCCATAGTAATAAAAGATTTAATTTGTGTCTAGCATATATAGTCTGTTGATAGCACATTTTCCATAGTAATAAAAGTTTTAATTTGTCTAGCATATATAGTCTGTCGATAGCACATTTTCCATAGTAATAAAAGTTTTAATTTGTGTCTAGCTTATATAGTTTGTTGATAGCACATTTTCCATAGTAATAAAAGTTTTAATTTGTCTAGCATATATAGTTTGTCGATAGCACATTTTCCATAGTAATAAAAGTTTTAATTTGTCTAGCATATATAGTTTGTTGATAGCACATTTTCCATAGTAATAAAAGTTTTAATTTGTGTCTAGCTTATACAGTTTGTCGATAGCACATTTTCCATATTAATAAAAGATTTAATTTGTGTCTAGCATATATAGTCTGTTGATAGCACATTTTCCATAGTAATAAAAGTTTTAATTTGTGTCTAGCTTATATAGTTTATCGATAGCACATTTTCCATAGTAATAAAAGTTTTAATTTGTGTCTAGCTTATATAGTTTGTCGATAGCACATTTTCCATATTAATAAAAGATTTAATTTGTGTCCAGCTTATTTAGTCTGTTGATAGCACATTTTCCATAGTAAAAAAAGTTTTATTTGCGTCTAGCTTATATAGTCTGTTGATAGCACATTTTCCATAGTAATAAAAGATTTAATTTGTGTCTAGCATATATAGTCTGTTGATAGCACATTTTCCATAGTAATAAAAGTTTTAATTTGTGTCTAGCTTATATAGTTTGTCGATAGCACATTTTCCATAGTAATAAAAGTTTTAATTTGTCTAGCATATATAGTTTGTTGATAGCACATTTTCCATAGTAATAAAAGTTTTAATTTGTGTCTAGCTTATATAGTTTATCGATAGCACATTTTCCATAGTAATAAAAGTTTTAATTTGTGTCTAGCTTATACAGTCTGTTGATAGCACATTTTCCATAGTAATAAAAGTTTTAATTTGTGTCTAGCTTATACAGTCTGTTGATAGCACATTTTCCATAGTAATAAAAGTTTTAATTTGTGTCTAGCTTATATAGTTTGTTGATACCACATTTTCCATAGTAATAAAAGTTTTAATTTGTGTCTAGCTTATATAGTTTGTTGATAGCACATTTTCCATAGTAATAAAAGTTTTAATTTGTGTCTAGCATATATAGTCTGTTGATAGCACATTTTCCATAGTAATAAAAGTTTTAATTTGTGTCTAGCTTATACAGTTTGTTGATAGCACATTTTCCATAGTAATAAAAGTTTTAATTTGTGTCTAGCATATATAGTCTGTTGATAGCACATTTTCCATAGTAATAAAAGTTTTAATTTGTGTCTTGCTTATATAGTTTGTCGATAGCACATTTTCCATAGTAATAAAAGTTTTAATTTGTCTAGCATATATAGTTTGTTGATAGCACATTTTCCATAGTAATAAAAGTTTTAATTTGTCTAGCATATATAGTTTGTTGATAGCACATTTTCCATAGTAATAAAAGTTTTAATTTGTGTCTAGCTTATATAGTTTGTCGATAGCACATTTTCCATAGTAATAAAAGATTTAATTTGTCTAGCATATATAGTTTGTTGATAGCACATTTTCCATAGCAATGAAAGTTTTAATTTGTGTCTTGCTTATATAGTTTGTCGATAGCACATTTTCCATAGTAATAAAAGTTTTAATTTGTCTAGCATATACAGTTTGTCGATAGCACATTTTCCATAGTAATAAAAGTTGTAATTTGTGTCTAGCTTATATAGTTTATCGATAGCACATTTTCCATAGTAATAAAAGTTTTAATTTTTGTCTAGCTTATATAGTTTATCGATAGCACATTTTCCATAGTAATAAAAGTTTTAATTTTTGTCTAGCTTATATAGTTTGTCGATAGCACATTTTCCATAGTAATAAAAGTTTTAATTTTTGTCTAGCTTATATAGTTTGTTGATAGCACATTTTCCATAGTAATAAAAGTTTTAATTTTTGTCTAGCATATATAGTTTGTTGATAGCACATTTTCCATAGTAATAAAAGTTTTAATTTTTGTCTAGCTTATATAGTTTGTCGATAGCACATTTTCCATAGTAATAAAAGTTTTAATTTGTGTCTAGCGTATATAGTTTGTCGATAGCACATTTTCCATATTAATAAAAGATTTGATTTGTGTCTAGCTTATTTAGTCTGTTGATAGCACATTTTCCATAGTAATAAAAGTTTTAATTTGTCTAGCATATATAGTTTGTTGATAGCACATTTTCCATAGTAATAAAAGTTGTAATTTGTGTCTAGCTTATGTCATTTTCTTAAAATGTTTGTTTCGGGCAATTGCGATAAAATTAAAATAACTATATTACATATACACGGAATAGATACAGGAAAAAATGAAAATAAAGTATAAGAAATAAAAAAAAACAGAACATAAGGAATACCAGGCAAAGAGTGGGAGATTGCTGCAAGTTATTACATTGCTTGGCCTTGTAATCTGTTTATCGTGGCAGTACAAAGAGATTCTGTGGTTGCAGAGGATGTACAGGCAGCATTTGTCTCGATGCCAACGTGGTTTCTATCTAAACCACGCCTGGTCAAAGTCCCTCATCAATCAGCACAAAATGTTGTTCATCCAATCAGTGAACCCCAACTGTTATAGTGACGTAAACAGTGTATTGCATCCTCATCTGACAAATGTACCATAGTCTCCCCGGCATACCTCCGCTTGTGATTTTAATAGGGAACTTGCAAACCTGCCATGTTGAATGTTGCATCATGGGAAATGCGATAATAAATACTACTCAAATTGATATTGTAAACAATATTGTTGCATTGTTTGTAACCACAAATAATCAATTCATAGTTACCCTGACCATTGTGGGAGGTTAATTTTATCGGTAGCTCCAGATTAGGTATTACGATAACCACAGATAATCCCATGCTCAGTCTGGATTGAAAGTTCCCTGTTGCGAAAAGCTGATAATACGGTTTGAAAATCCCAACGCATAATTGGTATGCAGAAAGACACACAGACAAATGAGTTCACATTACCCTTACATGTATAGAGCCTTGTCCATCTCAGTTGCATTTATATCTTCATCTGCATATCACTTCATCTAAATAATTATAATGGGACAACTACGAGTGACGAAAACGTTGATTGGGCAATTATGCATTATGATTTTCAAACAAGTATTATCAGCTTTTTTTTGCAAATCTAGTCACAGGCGAAGATACAGGAGATTAAACGAAATATACCATAAGTGCCGTGAACAGGCTAGATGAGAACATACAAAGAGAAGCACAGACATAAGTGACAGACAATAAAATGTACAACAAAATATAGAAATGACATCTGTTGAAAGGAATGGACAAACAGGTGCAAAATATCTAAACCAGTATTCAACCTATACTGTTGGTGTACATGTTAGTGTTACCTTTGTTTACCTGTAATCATATCGTGTGTGAACACTCGAGAATAAAATAGCTGTCAGAAACTTCACCCTACTGTGAGTATAATGTCCATTCAATAGCTTATTTATTATATCAACATGTCGCATCACACAGGAAACCTTGTACATTCTAGCACTAGGATGTGCACATCCTAGAGCAAGGATGTCGCCACATCCTAGTGCTAGAGCACAGCTATGTACCAGCTGTATGCCTCACAGCCCTGTTATAGGGTATATTTTTCCACAGCCCTGGTACATGGTTGTGAACAACATGCCTGTTGCATGGATGTGGAATACCGCCTCTGTACTAAGACTATTTTGCACATCCCAGTACCATAGCGGTGTACTGCACACCTAGCACATACATGTAACAGCTATGGTGGAATGATACCCTGTAGCAACCCTTTTGTTCATATCTGACTAGCATTGCTCACATAGCTGGTACATGGTTGTGAAAAATACCTCTGTTACAGCTATGCTAACATAGTTGGTACATGGCTGTGGTCTATCGTATTTCACCGAAAGCTCGGTTTCCTCCGTCATACCAGCAAGATGTATTAATTGAAAGGGTAATTATGTGTATAAAAAGACGTGTGGAATATGCAATACAGTTACGTGTACATATCATATGAAGTAGATTTAATTCTAGTTATAGTTCTTATACACAAAATAAGGTTTTATTTCAAGGGATTCGTCTTAATAGGTATTTGCATGTCGCACTTTTCAAATAGATAAATGACAGAACCATCGATCTTCACTGTCCTATTTCACAATAGAGGGGAATACAGCTTTTACCTTTTTGTAACCAGGAAATTGGTAATATTCCAACGTGAATCTTTATTCAGTCGAGGTAGATATACAAGTAATATACGGGGCCTTGTTACTATGAGTCGAAAAAAATCAAAATATTGCTGAATGAAGCACAATATTGGGAATAATACAATTACACATGTACAAGTAAAACTGAGCAAATTATATAATTATATCGATTCTGAACTTACTCAGATAAAGATAAGCTTCATCCTAATAATGAGCTGCAAAATAACGTAGCGATGTTTGTAATATCCCGCGACCTAATGAATTATTATGGAAATTTGGAGCTTTGGGATACATCAGTGGAAACGTACTATGCTTTTCACCATGGTTACTCGTGTACTGTTTCCATAGTTACTACTATAAGAGATTCCAAGCCGCGCCGGATACATTATCCGCCATCATTATTTTAAAACCAACGATCTCATTATAATGAAATATTGTTTTTAGAGTTCACTTGTTAGTTTTATTTGTGATGTATGTTTTATCATACGCCTCAACACCATTCACATGCTATTTATCTTCTCACCATAAGAGATATATGAATTCGAACGTCTGGAATCAAAAATCGAAAATCATCTCCAGGCAATGTACAAGGTAATTTAATTTACTTAAAATGTCATTTTTTGCGTGCAAATGACACTTTTGCCTAATTACCGAAAACCATTAATTATGTAAATTGCTCGTAAAAATCTCGTGAATATTAATGACCAAGTTACATAATTAATGGTTTTTCGGTAATTAGGGTAGTTCAATATAATTTGATACGTACATTTGCGATACCAAAACGCACTTTTCCTTAAAATATTATTGATGTAGCTTTTAGTTTCAACACGTTATTGCCATATTTTTGTAGGCCACTAAAAAGGAAAATATAGTTTCTCGTCAGGAAATGTTGCCTAATTTAGTGGTGCGACGATGCGATTATTTTTTTACATTCAAATTTTAATCAATCTACTTATCATTGCAGTTACTGTTCTTTTTATTTAGTACTTTACAGCAAGTGTGTATGTGGGGCAGATGTCATAGGCTAGTTCATGATTAGCTTTGCAGTTGTCTTCACTGTGGCAATTAAGGTTGAGATGCAGGTTCGTCAGCTCATTTTTCCTCCATCACATTTCACAGTAAAGACAAGATAAATACACCATTTTTTTTCATTAATTATGTCGAGTCTTTGTATGAAGTTGTGGTTTCTGTGGTGATTTTTTTTTACATTTTTAACCATATTATTGACCAATACCCAAAAACTGTGTTTTTTGACGATTTTCACTTAAAGCTATTTCACTTTTACAAATAGTTGAATATAGTCCTCTTTTCGACTTTAAATGAAAGCTATGTACATAAACAAACAAAAAACATTTCTCCGGATTTTTTATTTTGTCTCTCATTGTCTTGTTATAATCATCCAAAGTTGTATTTTTGTGTTTTTTGCATAAATTACCGCTTTTCACACTTCTCAACGCAATATCTCTTGATTCCCTCAAAAACTAAACAATCCGGAAGAACGTTTTTTCGACACACTCGGCGAGTATTGTCGCCAAATTTGACACAGCTGGGACGTTCTGATGCAAAGTTAAATAGCTTTGAACTTCACACAGTATACAAAATAAAGAACGCAGAAAAATGCTAATTTACACAATTGGACTCCTTCCGCCCGACAAAAGCTTTCAAAAGCTTTCAAATTCGACAGACATTGCAACAGCTTTTTTCTGTGACTTGCAAATATGTTACTCAATCCTTGCCATTTGGTTGTGTACGTTGCTTTGCTACAGACATGAAGAAAATCGGGTATTTCAGGAGTGTCATGAAATGCTACAGATAGAAACGAGTTTGTTTACCGCGATAAAGGTGTCATGTCATCTATTATTCATCTACGGGTGGAGACTTTGGTTTAATCTTTTAATACGGGACGCGTGCCGTTCTCGACGTTACATAGTATACTTTCTGGTTTGGAATCGAAGCCCTTGCTCTACGCAGTTGGTGTTCGTGTTTTGACTCGAATATGGGCTACGTTCTGATTTGAAGCCATATTCCTGCCCATGTATTAGGCATTGCTACGCAATTGTTGTTGGTGTTTCGTTGAAGACACACAATAAAAAAAAGTTAACCTTTTCCCTGAAATTAAATTTCCACACCACGACACCGTAAGACATCGGAAATGTTATACAAATTGTAAGGAGTGTTACAAAACTACGGTATAAATAATGGTACTAGACGAACTCACGTCAACAGTTTTTCTTCCACTGCGAGTGACGTTTTATGATACTCGGAGTCGTAGTAGACATTACCTCATTTATTTAAACTACTTGTACCTTCAAAATCTCCGTTTTATAACTTTAATAGCCTTGAGGATCGCTCGGTGCCAAATTCTTGACGGGCTTGCCGTTTACGTTTAGACAGCGTCATCGTACACGCAAATCAACAACGCTACGCACGTATACTACTACAGTACATGTGACTCGGTGTCGACGTGTCTCGAAAGTTCACGAATGATCGAGCCGTGATAAGCCGTCGTTAGAGTGTAGGTGCCACAAATTATAGGACCTTAACCCTAATAATATAATGTAGTATGTGAAGAGGACGTTGGGAGAGTTACTTTTGTGTTTTCCCTTTCATCTGCAGACTGAATTGGCTGGACAAACATGAAAAAAAATTAACACGGGAAGGGGGTACTTAAGTGATGGGCGCTGGCCAGAAACAGTTTTTTGTTCATTGGAGTATCCTGAATCAGAAACAAAATGTTAACAGTGAACATTTTGGGATGCACTACCTGTTTGGCCTCGATTTCAAATTACATGTGCGTCCCGGAATGGCGTCAAAAGGTTGAGGGTAGGGGTAACACATTGTCTTCCATATGACACATGCAAGCACAGATTTTAGTATCCATTATATATTTGGAAAGCTTAGGAAATTTCCTTTCTAATGATATAATGTATGCCATACATAAAGAAATAACATTTTTGGATGCTTTAAGTTGTCGATTTTTGAAAAATCAACAATTTTTCCGAAAAATTAAGCATAAACTTTCCATTCTGTTTTTTAAATAACATGATCTGATACACATAAGGGGTGTTTTTTATTCAGTTGAATGAACTGAGCAAGAAAAAGTACGTTAACATTGAATATTTTGAGGGTTATTAATGATTTCCCCATTACAACCAATATAAACTATTATTTTGAAATACCTATAGTAGAGGGTAGGGGTAAACTATCTTCGTCTGTACTTTTACATTTTTCTGATTGCTAGAACATATATCTTTACAGGAAATATACTTTCTCTTAATAAATAGCTTGTAATGTTTATTCGGCATCTTACGTGTATACTGCAGGTAAACGTGTTAACATTAGTGCCTTAGTATTTTTGAAATGATTTATATACAGTTTTTCATATGAATTAAACTAATTCAATCCGCCAGCAGAAATATTAAGCATATGTAAATGACATAAGAGTCATCAAATGATGGTCCTCGTATGTTTTTTTTCACCTTACACTTGTTACTTGCTAGGTTTGTTTGTGAAAACAGCATTTTTATAAAACAGCCAATTAATACAACATTTGATGTAGGGTGGACGTTATTGGTCACTGTAAAAGTTTAGGCTTAGGCTTGTAGCACTTGCATTTGGACATTTAAATAAAGTAACAATTCAAGTATAGCTATATTGCATTTTGCAATGATGCGCTTGTTTTTCATACTTCCCAAGAGAGGACGCCCCCCCCCCCCGCCCCATTATATATTGAATGTTGAAGCAAAAAGTAAAAAGGGTGTCACTGCTTATGTCTCATGCAGTGTTCGGGGTTTCAGATGGGGTGGACGCAATTTGTCACAAATTTAAAATGCATCACTTCCTATGATTGTGCCTGTGTTTTGACTTTTGTAATTTGTAACAAAAAACCTTGAGTGACGTACAAATCACTGTGTCGTCTATTATTGAAATTCGATAGTCACTCTTGTTTGGTAGTACATGTATTTGTTGTTTTCGTACGCCTATAAAAATTTTATTTTCACCATGGTCCATAACTCAACATAAATTTCTGAGTAAAATGCACTACAAATTATGTCCGGGTTGCAATATGTCCGGGTAAACCTTATTTGACGGCACTATTAGCTGTCTGAGTATGTGTCATCGATATCTTACATGAGTAAAACACCAAACCAACACCATTTTAGCTGAGCTTAACTTTTTTCTCTTGTAACAAAAAATCTAACCTTTGTTTTGTATTGAGTGATTTACCAACATCATCAAAACACAAAATAAATGACTTGAAATCAAGTTGTCTACCCATGCTCAAATTTCAAAAATGAGACTAAACAATCTTCCGAGTGACTGGTGCCCCGGGGATTGGTACCAGTCTCGTATTTCTTTTATAATGACGTCCACGCGTTTTGCCAATGTATTGAGTTATGAACACGGACTTGGTATATGTTATTTCACATTATTTTTGCAAGTAGAAATACATGGTGAAGCTGTTTTATCAAATAAAAATCCAAAATAAATACCAAATTCACATCCATATGGCCACTTTAATTAATTAGTAATTAGCATAATTAGCATATACAAGGTATATCAATCTCCCATGCAAGTAATATGTCTTTGGCAAGGTCTTGAAATAACAAATTACATAGACTACAATGAACCTTTTAATATCATCAAAGACTGTTTGGTAACTCACATGTCTGTTCTACAGAAAAATGAAGGCAATAAATATTAGCAATTGCATCTTGCCTGAAATATAAATCCTATCCTTTATGCATCTAACCAACAATAATGCAAAAGTCACTACTTATATCACTGGATCACTGTGTACTTCTAATATCAATGTATCGCTGTATACCAATGTGTACATATTGTTCTCACATACCGTACTGATATCAAGTCAACTTAGGAGGACCACATCAAGCTGAGTGTAATTATACTGAGGGTCGACAAGGGCACGAAGGTATTGTGAGATGTCCATTCCCTTCATCATTATCATCACTAAACTAAATTGCCAATCTCTTATCATATTGTTCTTTTAGAACGTATTCCCATCTTCAAATTTACTGATTCAATTCTATTAATAGTATTATTAACAATACAGAAAGATAAATCAAACACCCTTTTTAACACTGATATGGTTTAAAAGTATCATTTCAATCAATCATTCGTTTGTATAAATTTACCACGGTGACATTGAGAATTGTGTAAATAAGATTTTGACACACGTTGCACCATATTTTTTTGTAGTAATCAATGTCATAAACCATGGGAAAGTATTGATAATTGAGCCAGAGGATCGGAGGAAATGATAATATTTCTCATTTATTTTTTTGGCAGGAATTAACCATGGCACATAGCTTCTGTTGAAATTAAATTGCAATAACGAAATTATGAAATGATTAAACACAACAAATACAACATTTGATGTAGGGTGGACGTTATTGGTCACTGTAAAAGTTTAGGCTTAGGCTTGTTGCACTTGCATTTGGACATTTAAATAAAGTAACAATTCAAGTATAGCTATATTGCATTTTGCAATGATGCGCTTGTTTTTCATACTTCCCAAGAGAGGACGCCCCCCCCCCCGCCCCATTATATATTGAATGTTGAAGCAAAAAGTAAAAAGGGTGTCACTGCTTATGTCTCATGCAGTGTTCGGGGTTTCAGATGGGGTGGACGCAATTTGTCACAAATTTAAAATGCATCACTTCCTATGATTGTGCCTGTGTTTTGACTTTTGTAATTTGTAACAAAAAACCTTGAGTGACGTACAAATCACTGTGTCGTCTATTATTGAAATTCGATAGTCACTCTTGTTTGGTAGTACATGTATTTGTTGTTTTCGTACGCCTATAGCTATACACAAGTGTGTGAAAGTGGTGAGCTTTAATAATGTACCAACATAAAGTGCACCTCTGGCTGGGGAATGTAATGTTTTCGTGTTCTTATTATCCTCTTGAATTTCTATTTTCAATAACAAACATTATGAGTGAAAGTCAGTAATAATAATCAGTAATAATATAATATCAAACGTTTCTGGTCATTTGTCAACAATAAACGTAGCAACAAAGGTTTTCCATTACACGTCACCTATAATGAACAGATAGCTGAGTCTACCCAGGACATAGCTAATGCTTTCAGTAATTTCTTCCAAACAACATTTTCTAATCATATTATCAGTAAATATCCAAAATGTAAGTCATTTGTTGAATTTCCAATGAATAAGAGGAAATTTTGTTAGGAACTGATCCTCATAAGGCTTGTGGGCTTGATGGAGTATCTGGTGTAATACTTTACAAATGTGCATATCAGTTATGTATACCGTTCACAATCCTTTTTAACAAATCTTTAAATTCTGTAGTTTTTCCATCACTTTTCAAAAAAAGCCCATGTTGTTCCTGTATTTAAGTCAGGTCTGCGATCTGATGTCACCAATTATCGTCCCATTTCTTTTACTGCCGTTAGTCAACAAAGTTTTAAAAAAGATCGTATTCCAATCTGTATATGCGCATGTTGAAAGTTCCATTAGTTCTTGCCAACATGGGTTTCTCAATGGTCGATCAACTATCACGAATCCTGTGGAGTACATTGACTTTATGGGCGGTGAAATCGATAAAGGCAAACAGGTGGAGAGCAAAATGTCCCTGGCGAGGACCATGGATATAGTCTTCTCGTGACTAATCTAGTCCATAGTCCTAACTTAATATCAAATGTAGATATATATACAGTTACAGCGTACACTTATCAAATGAAGTGAAGTGTAAACAATACATTATGCACTGAAAATGAAAGAAACAACAATGGAAGGCAGAAGACAGGAAAAAATGAATTATGTCAAATATGGTGTTTAAGATTAGTCTTGAATGCATGGCGATTATGGGTATTCTTTAAAGTAGGGGGAAGGGCGTTTCAGTGTTTTACAGCAGCATATTTGAAATTGAATTGGCAAAATGTATTATGTACATTTGGTATTGGAAAAGTTCCGTAAGTTGCTGATCTTGTTGTGTAATTGTGGGGTAATTGTTCATTTATATAGTGGTTTAGGTTATGACAATAACGGTTAGTTTGTAAGTCAAATATGAACATGCAAGACAGCACCAACATGTAATTAGCAACTACATACGGTTGAAATATTTTTTGAAAAGGGGGGAATCTCTGGATTTTTTTTTACTCTTAAAACCAATTTTTAGGATATTCATACCCTTAAAGTCAATAATTTCCAAGCTTTACAAGACAGCGCCATCAAGTATCAGAAAACATTCTTTAAAGATAGGGATGAAATATGTTCTTAAAAGTTATAAATGGCATCATTATAGTAAAGGTCAGCGCATATATCTGATGGCAGTATCATTGGTAGGGGGAGGGTTGGAGCGTTTCTTTACTTTCAGAGCCTTTCAAAAGCCATTTTTAGACTATCTTGACAATAATTTCACATTTTTAAGACAGTATCATCTTAACTTAGCAAATAATCTTTATACATAGGGTTAAAATGTTTAAGAAAAGTTTAATACCGGGACCATTATGACAGTAAAAGGATGGGGAATCTAATTGTTGGTTGACTGCATGAGTGACCTCTGGGGTGACGGATTCCTATGAAGTTTTCCCTAGCAGATCTGGAGTTTTTTGGCTCTATTAAAGCATTTTTTCTAGATATCCACAGCCTTTTAGGTAATATTTCACAGCTTCAAAAAACTGAAGTTAATATAAGTTTTAGATGAGTTTCATGTGTCACATAAAAAATGGAGCAGGCAGTGTCTGTAACATTGATATCGTTGCATTACTATTGCAGATACAGTAAAGTCACTGGTATATTAGAGAACTTTAATTTAGGTGCTCATACCTACCATGTGTAATAGAAACTGGAATCTGATGAGATGTAGTGATTTGTAGTTTTGCTAACACGTAGTGTTCGATATAGAAAGTATACAATGCGTATTAATCCGTCATACTGAAGCGTACATATGTAGAACAATTTAGATTAACTTCTTTTATAAACTATCTATGAATATTACCATTATGGAACATTCAACTTTTGCCCATAAAGGCATATGTGAGAGACATTGGCCATTGTGCTGAGTATTTACATTACATGTTCTTTAACTAGTGTGGTAGGTAATACATAGTATATATGTATATATTTGGGCATCACTCCAGGTGAAGTAATATTAAAGAATATAGGTAAGAAACAGGTACAAGAACAAATACCACAGTTCAGACAAGGTCATGCCATTGTAGAAATGGATTTTTCTTCCATCACAATCCAAAACACAATGACCCCATCCAAAATATTCAAGACAGGATGACCCCCTACTGCCAGTTTCAAAAACAGTTTGATCCCACTACCAATCCACCATGCCCCACCCCAGGCCAATGGAACTGACCTGTCCCTAATTTCAAACTGTTATCATACCACACACTCAAAAAAGAAGATCCTTGCTTATACCAACTGTATCGAACAAAATGGTCTACGATACATGCAGATGGCAGTTTGTGTATATCACACACACACATACATACATATATCCATATACAGATACATACATACATACATACATACATACATACATACATACACACATACATACATACATACATATGTACATACGTACATACATGTATACATACATACTTCTATACATACATACATACATACATATATACATCCATACACACATCCATACACACACATACATCCACACAGATTCATACATACATACATACATATATACATACATACTTCTATACATACATACATACATACATACACACAGATTAATACATGCATACATACATACATACATACATACATACATACATATATACATACATACATACTTACATACATACATACATACATACATACATACATACATACATACAAACACATGTATATGTGTACATATGAACATTTCTAGCATCACTGAACCTGTGTTGAATTCATGACATACTTACAAGCATACCGCCATATGTACATCTAAAACAACAACAGAGACATTCAGTATCTTATAATATATACTTTTATTAGATATCTGGCCTTTCAAACCATTGTCAGCAAATTACAATCAAGATGTCCCTTACCCAGACTCTGTGCTTTACATAAATTATATATTCAAAGCATAAAATCTACAGTGATGCTGCTCCAAAATTCCTCAACTCAAAATAATAAAACTACAAATTAATATACTTTATACACTGATAACAAGTAATAGATAGCACATTTGCTAATTCTTTATCTCGATATTTATATTTAGTATGTCTGGTAAAATTATTAAATATTGCCAAAAAAATTGAGATGGTCAGTTTTGGGCGTCTGTGAAAAAACAAATGTATAAATCAAACTTGCTCTGTATACCATGGTCAGTCAGTATGGCAGAACAAAATATCCAATTAATTGTATACTTAAGGGGTACTGTAGCACACACACGCAGAATGAATGGTGACAAGAGCACCTAGGCATAGTGTTTAACCACAAATAGAATACTTATTGTTACTATGATATTGAGCATGGTATGACCCCCTAGGCATAGCAACTTTTCCCTACTTAAAGGTTGCCTAACATTTTTTAAACATTTTGAAAAGATAACATGAAACCAATCCCCGCCCAGTAAGTGTTCCCCTTATAGTAGACAGTTTATTTAACATTCAGAATGACAAATATATGTGATGACCTGAAGGAGCCTTTGAATAATTTCCTGTACTAAATTTCCCAAATTTCAGCAACAAATTATAATTTTCGTTCCGGTAACTATACACAAGTGGATTTGCAATCAGGAGAATCAGTGATCTTGTGGTTTTATTCTAATTCTGCAATAGAAGGCAGTAATTTTAAAAGTTGTTTTTTTATGATAATGAGGAAAACGGGGATGGTTGGGTCATGTGGGTTTCTTTGACTTAACAAACTGTTACACACAATATCTAATATATGTCAGTAAAGCAGTGTTCCAATGTGTTAAAATCAAGTAGAATGTTATATATGGCCCTGGATACTCAGTGCCACGGCAGTGTATACAGAAAGTATGATATTCTAAGATCTAGCCTGACAAAGACACACATTAAAATACTACCAAACCAGTGAAACTATAGTGTTTCAATCATATGGCAAAGCGATTTTTATGTCTGACACAGTTTTTTTGCTTCAAATTACAAAAAAAACACATTCGAACAAAATACTGACAATGATAGCATGCAAGCATATACAATGATACATTTTATCTGACTGGGAACACAAATCAACATCACTGTCGGATGAAACAAGGAAGATACAAAACACAGAACTGTTTATTTGTGTTTACAGTGAGATAAAATGTAAACATTTCATGTTGTGTGTACACACTACATGTATATCAGTGCATGTGTTTTGTTTGTATCATTTGTAGCAAAAACGTTGTGAGATGTAAAAAAAAATATCATGCCTCATCGCCTACTTGAAACGCTATGGTGTCTCTAGTTTCGTAGTACGTGAGATTCTGATATTTCAACTAGACAACACTAAATATATTTACATTGCTCTCTCTCTCTCTCTCTCTCTCTCTCTCTCTCTCACACACACACACACATGTGTAATATAATTATTCAGATATTTACCTAATAAAGAAATATGTCTGAAGCTTGCCGATAAATACCTTGATAAAGAATTTTTATTCGAAAAGTCGGATTTCACATCTATTTATTCGGACTGACTTACTAGTTCCCTAGTATGCATTTCTACATGCACACACAAACATACACAGACACAGACACAGACAGACTTGCCCACACACTTACACATGCACACACAGATAGACATACACATTTCCAGACAATGTATCATGTCTATAGCACTATTAAACATCTGTATATGTTCAATCAAGATTGAGTTTCATTTAGAGTATGTTTCCAAATCAGTTATACTCTTCATGAAAGACTTGACATTTTACACGTGCTAAAAGCATTCATTAATTCTCCATGTTTAGAACTCTTCAGAGTATTCTGTGATAACTCACATCACAGAAGAATTCTGAAATGACATATTTTGAAGGATATGCAGTGATGGTTTGTAACACTTACAGGTACTAGTAGGTGTTTTAGATATAAAAGCTATGATAAATCTCGAGTATTGTAATTCATGTGTCAAATGATTCCACTCAGCGGAAGCCATGGCATCGACCACAAAAATCCAACTTGGGTTGGATTGGTGAGTGTTTATAATGAACTTCAAGAATATGCTAATCAATTATTCTATACTATATTCATTCTATTCTATTCTATTGAATTATATTCTATACTATACTATTCTTACTCTATTCTATGCAGTTCTATTCCATTTCATATTATTCTACTAAAATGTATTCTATTCTATTCTATTCTATCCCTTGTTATTTTACAGACTAACCAGACACGTGTGGTTGAAGTGTTTTTTTGTGTGTCACAGTAAAGACCCTAATTTTGTGTTTATATGTTTACACGGCTTGTTTTTTGAATCTCTCCATGTTCACCTATTTATAAATAAGTGATGTTTTTGAATAAAATTGAATCATTTTAAAAATAATCAACTATTGGCAATTTTTTGTATTTTCATGAGTTTTTGGTGTCTTCTGGAAAACGGAAGGTGCAAATGCACCAAAATTAGTTGCGTATTTGAAAACAGCATTGTGTATACAGGGCCCAAGTGCAGGGTCTATGGTTACAGTCACTATATATATAAACTCTTACCCATCGCAAAGTCCAACCAATATGGCTTATTTGCATGATGTCAAAATTCACTTGGAACAAACAACATCTGTAAATGGTGGAAATTTCTGTTCAGAAACAAATATATGCCCTCAAACTTACTCAACTTCATGCAAACAAACCAAATTCAACATGAAGGTCAGAAATTAGGACTGGTAGTATTTTTAATCCAACATGGTGGACCTAAATACACATTGTCAGGGGTTTGAGCTATATGTAGGTGGATTTTTTTAACAACACAAACTTGAGCACAAATTGTAATTGAATGTTTATGGGGAAGCAGGAACAAGGGGAATACCTCTGTAAAATCATTGATACACACTGTAAATTATGGAATATGCTAGCTGAGTATCCTTATATTGTGAATGTCCAAGTTTACATCATTTGGGAACACAAAGTATCATGTATGTATGTGTGAGTTGGACATACCGGTACATATATATAACTCGTGAAAAAACACCGGTACATTTGCTTGAACACTGGTGCATTTGCTTGAGTAAGGCAAGTTAAGGAAAGACTTCCCAATGTAACAATATTAGGTAAAAACAATAAAACTGATTAAAAAAACCAACAGGGGATGTCTCTGATTAATTGATTGCAATAACAACATATAGCATTCTATCAATAAATAGAATCATGGGACCCCGCACCTGTGTTGTTTATAAATGCTTTGATGAGTTACCATCACTTGTATGTAACTTGTCTAAATCCTGTTTACCACAAGCAAGTAAACACACCAGTATTTTTTTTTTGTGGGCTGTATTGACTTATGATTTACAACCTAGAGAATTGATGAAAGTGTTTGTAAATATGTTGATGAATCAATTTTCTTGTCGATGCTGTAAAATGAGATGAAGTAAAGATACAAGAAAAATTAAGACTTAGTCAAACATTTAAGAAAAGATACAGTTTAGTCACAAACTACAGCATCACAAACTGAAAGCAGACATCCATCCATCCAGAGTAACTCCAGACTACATTTAACATTTTGTGATCTTCTCCAGCCATACACACCGAGACACACTCTACATTCTACAAACAAGAATCTGCTTACAACAACAAATTACAGACAAGTCACCTATGGAGGTCGCTCATTCTCATATGTCACCCACAAACTATGGAACTCTTTGCCACTTGAAATTCACCAAGCCTCCAGCCTGGATTGTTTCAAAACAAAACTGAAGACTTATTTGTTAACCAAAGCCTATGATGTGCTTTAGCCATTCAGCACTACTGAACAGAACAGTGCTCTGGAAATCAGCGCTATAGGAATTTGTAATTGATTGATCCAAGTATTACATTACATGTACAGGCTTTGAGTCAGAAGGTGTCAACATTTTACCCACAATGCAATGCATGGAATAATTGAATCACTGTCATTCGAAAAGCAGTTTGAAAACTTGCCTTTTTAAATTTTTTAGGTTGTTTTATCATTAGACATTTTATATTTTTTACCTTTATGCATGTGTACCTATGTACTAGTTTTTTGCTAATATCAGGACAGTTTTTCAAATAGTGTATTTTTGTTCAATTATGTTTGTTTTGTTTTTCCTGTCAGTTGTAGAGCGCATGGTGATTATTTTTAACGTAATGCACGTTATAAGAAATTAAAATTTAAGTGGTTGTGTATTTATTTTGGATTTTTAATTTATAATTTAAAAGTAATTTTATCATTGCTTCCTACTTCAAAAACCAATGTGAAACGACATAGACCAAGTCTGTGTTTGTAACTCAAAACATTGCAAAAAGCTAAAAATGTGAAGTTTGTTATTGTACGTACTACAAACCTTTTTACACATTTATTAATCTTTTGCAATGTATTGTTTATAAACACAGACTTGGTCTATGTTGTTTCACATCGTTTTTTTCAAGTAGGAAGCCATGATAAAATTGCTTTATAAATAAAAAAATCCAAAATAAGTACCCAATCCTCATTCATATGGCCACTTTAAGATTAGTATTGTATTTTGCCTATCTTACAATACGCAAATTAGGCATTTGACTGACCACTTAGAAATAATCAGTTACATCTGTTATTAAAACTAAGCAAACATCGGCAAATAAAATGTTACCTTTAACATCCATTACCACTTTTACTTGCTTCAATCAGT
Source organism: Glandiceps talaboti (assembly GCF_964340395.1). NCBI lineage: Eukaryota > Metazoa > Hemichordata > Enteropneusta > Spengelidae > Glandiceps > Glandiceps talaboti. Next base: position 12,517,991 of record NC_135557.1, on the reverse strand, counting down.
GATCAAAATTATCAACATATGCGATGTAAAACTTATGTTGATTGGCTACTGTGGCCCTTATTGACACAATAAGAGTTTTTAGCCAATCAGGAGCTATTTCATTTCCTGCAATGCTCCACCAGAGTCTGCAGGATAGCTTGATCTCTCTTGCCCAACTAGCTGGTCCATGTTAAAAGTTGCCATGGAAACGGCTTTTCCCATCTGTTTTGTGTAATGTTCCAACATGCTAACAACTTCACTGTCACTCAAACTTGTTAAATCCACCATCTGAGACCTGCTAGCTGATTGGTCATCTTTGTAATGTGGACTTTTCTTTCCTTTTTGATTGGCATGTCTATCATCCAATGATCTCCTGTCTTTTACAGCATTCCCATGTCCTTTTCTGTCAAGTTCTCTCATTAGTTGTTGCCGATTCAAATCAGGAATTTGATTGGCTGACACGTTTGCTATAGTTCTGTGTTCTACTGAGTTACCGAATTGTGCATGGGGACAGAGTAGTCTGTTTTTCAATTCATCTTGACACAACCTGCAAAAAATAGTATTTTGCAAAAAAATTGTAAACCTGAAAAAAAATTTTATTTGTATTTCTTTCCAATAGTAGCATGTCAAGTGACTTAGCAAAAAATATACAAGTTTGACTACAGGTTACAATATTCTTACTTTGTTTGTCATTGTCAATAGAGGGCAGTATTTGAAATGGAATGTCTATAGTCAGTGTAAGCAATTGTCAAGTTCTATAGAGGGCGGTATTTAACATGAAGGTCTGGTCAGTGGGTGGACTTAATTAGCTCCCTTGGTTTATTATGGTGTATTCTGTCGAGGATACCCAAATAGCAAGATGGATTTTTTCGGTTGCAGATAGTCAAACATGGTGGAGGGAAAGTTTATATTTCTGATACATTTTACTTGAATTAGCAAACTAACATACTTGCATATGAAAATAAGAGTTGAAATATAAGTTTTACGTTTTATTACATCCATTGGGAGATCGATGTCATACGCGAACAAGTGAACACTGTCAACTTGCATTTGACTGGATCTGTCACCCAAATTATCCCAAGCATGTGACTGCTTACTTTAAGCCGGTCAAGACCCCGGTGTAATCGACCGGGTCACTCAATCAAGTTCAGTGCTAGTAGCTGATATTGTCTATAGAGGGCGATATTATACATGTACATCAAAGTAGTGCAAATTAGTCCATGCAAGATACTAAATAGTAAATGGTTGTACTGTGGGGCTTGTATGGCGGCCATATTGGATTCTGAACTCCATAGTTCTACTTGCCTAATACTTTCATAGAGTAGTTTGATATCGAAGCAGATCTTTTTGGTTTCCATGGAGAGTCCATGTACATGTTGCCATGCCCTCTTATCTTCCATAAGACATCCTTCTACCACATTACGTAATTCTTTCTCTTGAAGTACCTGTGCCTTGACTTTCTCTACTTCACTTGTAGCCTGTAGCGTGTGAGAGCAGAAAAACATACAAATATAACTCCAATGTTCTCTACAGATTGTTCTGAGAGCAGGGAGGCTCATTTGCATAATTCATATTCATTCATATGATTTGCATAACAATATACTCTGTCTTTCACTGTTTGGCTGTCACAAATAAGTCACAAATGACATTTAACAGGGTTAACTGTCTTCAATTGTACCATACATTCAATTCATCAACAATCGTACGTATAAGCCCCTGGGCAGTATCAGTGGCCATCTCTGGTAGTAGTGTGCAGCTAACACTACCAACTTCAGACCCCATTTTAGACCCATTTTGACCAAAAATTAATACCCCATTTTAGACCATTACAGATTTTAGTAAATCAAATTTTAAACCAAACTATTTGTTCCATATTAAGGAAATGGTAGTCCAGGATCACAAAAATGTAGTTAAGTGGGGGATTTTTCCAATCAGGAGCCAACATTTTGTGGCAATTAATAGCACAGTTATTATTTGGTAAAGGAAAATGGAGGAAATTTTAGACCAAGCAATATTTTAAATAATATAGAGTGGACCCCCACTTTAAGACTCTTCAGCGTGAAGAAAACAGACCCCAAGTTAGACCAATCGGCACAAACGTACTCCAAAGGGTGGCACATATACATATAGTCAAATAAGGGAATGCCCCCTCCCTTCCACGAGTATGATGTAGGCCCCAGTATAGAGTATACCCCCTTGCTCGGTGAGAATTATCAATATGGCTGCACGATTTTTCAGCACCTGATTTTATCAATTTCTCAACATACCTGGTGTAGTTGAATGGCCATTTCTTGCATTTCAGCTTCTACTTTGTCAGCATATACTTGTTCCAAAGTATCGGTGAATATCCTGACTTGACTGTGCCACCTAGCAATAGCTGATGTCATCTTCCTCCTTGGACCAAACAACCTCCAAACAAACAAACAAACAAATTTATGTCAAACAGAAATTTCCGTCAGCAGATCATGGATACATTAACACATTTAGCAGTTGTTTGCTGTGTTTCTAACAAACTAAACATTGAAGACCATGTAGGGTGCCGCAACCAACTTCTGGTTCAACATCTAGAATGTGTATAATTCTTAAAACTGTATAAAAATGTCTGTATTGTCGAGTACAAATATAATTTTTTATTTGCATGTCCACTTTACAAACAACTTAGAACCATTTCCGTATATACCACTACATTGGAGAGTTAATCATATAGGGAACACAATAGCTAACCCTGCGCTAGTGACGGGCTAACCCAGCACTAAGACACATCATGAAAACAATGAACACTTGGTCGACACAATAACTGCCTCTACTCCGTGGGGAGCATATAATCCAATGCAGCCTTTATAAGCGCATAGGATTAAAACATTCACATTGCAACCTCTATCCTACCAGGTCCTCAATTATACAGCTGGGTTGACGGCGGCACAATCAGGGTTCAAATCTTGGACTTTAGCCATTCAGAAACAAATGGCAGTGACGGAGCTTTAACGTGAAACCTGCAGATTCCAAGCCGACCACTCTTAACTATCTATTTAGTCTTGAAATACTATTATGCTCCTACACTATTCAACTATCCTGACTCAGTAACAGCCATGGTGGTATAACCGAAATAGTGTACATGTGTAGTAACGTTAGTTCTTCTAGACTACAGGCCAACAGAAAATAAACTAATCCCAAGTCAAGGTCTTTACAAGAGTTAGCTAAAAAGTTGATAACGGGGCAGAAATAAATGATGTTCTCATGCCCACTCTAAAGTGTCATCTTTGTGCCAGGTTTGGCTTGATATGTGTATTGCAAACATGTACGAAATATAACAGGACATACGCTTATGCACAGACATACAGACAGACAGATGGATGGATGGACACACAGATGGAAGCCATTTCTAAATCCCTTCTTTAGTTGCGCTTAAAATATGTGCAATTTCTTGAGGTCCAATAACCAATCAGACTGTATATCTGACAAATAATGTACATTCCACTTACTTGATTCCAACTTCTTTTAAATCATTATCTGTTAAAGTGAGGAATATTTTCAGGTCTACATCCTGCTCATCAAATACATGGTTATATTTGGACAAGTTCAAACTCTCTAATAATTCCCCTAGGTCTTTAAATGGTGGTTCCACACCTGTCTTTCCTGGCAAGTTTTGGTTGAAATTTTGACAGTAGGCATCAAGATTGATTCCTTCCAGGGGATTAGTACCAGCTGGTCTGGGATTAGTGCCAACTGGTCCAGGAATGTTTGCATCGATAGGTCTGGAAATACTAGTATTGGAAGGTCTGGCAACATTACCGGCAGATGTAGGAACATTATCAACAGATCTAGGAATGCTCGATGATGCAGTTTGTGGCATGTTATTATTTTGCCTGGCAGTGTCTTCATTTTGTACAGTGTTAATATTATTTTGTTGATTACTTGTTGGCGTTACAATTGCAGGTTTTGTGTCGTCAGCCGCCTTTACAACTGAAAGTGCTGCAGCAACTGCAGTCACAGTGTCTGTTGCTGTTTGTGCTGCAGGAGAGTCCAGGTCTTCAGCACTGTCAACACTGAGTTGTTGCAGTCCAAGTGCAGCAGCAAGTCCACCAGTGCTACTGCAACTGCTACTATTACTTTTAATGGTGACAGCACCAGACACACAAAATGGTGTACTTTCTTCGTGTTCGTCACCACCACCGTATCGATCAAGCCAAGAGTTATCTGAAATGGCAACGCCAGTACAAACATCTGGTATTAGTGAGAACTCTGTAATGCGAAACATCGCAAGCTTTTCATTGACGTCTGTGGCTAAGAAATTAGACCAACCAAATGGACGATGCTTTGATGGAAATGTTGGGTGCATCAAAGTACTGACATTGACAATACAATCAAAGAGAATTGCACACGACATGCTGAAATGTATCAACGCTATATGGAGATGTTACACTCATTTCAATACATGTACCGTATTATGCTACACTACTAGTAGTGTACTTATCAACACAACTAGACTGAATTTTATCAGTCTACGTGTATCAATGCTACAAGGAGAGGTTACACTCATTTCAATACATACACATACATGTACATGTATAGCCATATACCTACAAAGATACTAGATAAAGTTTAATTTTATGAACTTGATAGAAAATATTGAAGTTGGCCCATGTCCTTTAAAATATGACTGTCTATGAACTGAGAACAAGTTATTTTAATTTGTCTACATTTCAACAATTCTGTGAATTTTCAACAATTCTGTGAATTTTCAACAATTTTGTGAGTTTCAGTTACCTTTTCCTGTAGAACTATCCAAGTCATGTTCACTTGGACTTATAGGGGAAGTGACATCACGGTTACAAATTGCATCCTGGGTAACAGAGCCATCACTCTGAAATGTAACATAACCACTTGGCACCATGGGATCTAAATAGGAAAGAAATAACAAACAGTTCACTTATCGACATTTTTATTATACAATATTGGTGAACTCCTTATAGAAATAAATATGGCTGAGAATACCAATGTAGAAGACTGCAGTAATTACAAGGGGGAGGGGGAGGGGGTAATGGCTGGGGGAAATCAGCACTGCCTGTTGCATTAAAATGTGACCCTTCCTCATTTCTGTTTTCTCAAAAGTAGCCCCCCCCCCCCCCCTTCAATTTCCTTTCTCTAAAACATAACCCTCCTCCCTACATCGTAAGGTTAAAATTATGTAGGGTGTGAAAAAGTACTCATTCTCTCTGCTGCCACTACATGAATAATTTTCTATTTATCCCCATTCTACACATTTGGAGACATTCACACATTGACTTGAGTGTGTGATTGTGTGTATACGTCTGTATAACAGAAAATCCCTGAGAGCAATTCCCAGCACAATAATTAAAAAAAAGAAGAAAAAACAACAACAAACTTTGACTGAATTTTTTATGATCTTTTCTTATAAGCATTCATCAGGTCGGTACTGTGATAAATACTAGCAGAGAATCCTGTGATGCATGAGTGCAAGTGTATGTAGCATATTTTATGAATCCTTGTGGTGTTCTCTGTGGCTGTGTGGGGAATAATATCAAATTGTATGAAATAGTCTGAGTGCGACTTACTTGAGTATGCCAGTTTATTATCAGTGATAGCCTTAGACCTGGATTCATGCATTAGTCTAGCAAGGGCTTCTGGTCCGTCTCGTAGACTAGGACTCGTACTATTACCATGTTTGGATCGTGATCGTTGACTTCGTGCTGGTGGTCTTGTTGGCCGATGATAATATTCTTCAGAGGAACTTAAATCTTCATCCACATGAAGACCTGTATAAAGTGAAATTAAACAGTTTGGAATTGACGATAACATAATCAATATTTGAAAGTAATCAGTCACAACATTTCAGAATCAGAATCAGAATGACTTTATTCATCCCACCAGGGGAAATTAAAACGACAGTCCTTGCAGGTCAAAATAAAAGCAATATAAAAGATAGCATTACATATATTACACAGACATACTAAACTCAACACCATGGTACTAAATTTACCAAATGGCAACTTTTTGCATGGTTTAATCTTGAATATGAAAGTGTCAAATGAAAGTTTAGGTCATGATATGATATGTCAACAGAGAGCAGTATATACAATATACATTGTATATTAACCCTTCATCAATCATAGAAAGATAACTTTCCAGAGTGGAATAGAATTTCAGAAAGTTTTCCAGAAGCTGTTATAATTATAAATATAGTAATAAGTGTAATGACCCTGAAATAGGGTCGGAAACAGATAATCTTCCATTTCCAGTGGGATTCAAACAAATGACCTATGGACTGCTAATCCTATGCTTTAACAACTATGCCATAGGAAGTTAGTAAATATAGCTAAAACTCACCGGGCTCAGATTTAACAGTTGATGTGGGTAAACTTACCAGATTCAGATCTAAGACTTGATATGGGCAAACTTACCAGATTCAGATCTAAGAGTGGATATGGGCAAACTTACCAGGTTCAGATCTAAGAGTTGATATGGGTAAACTTTGGTTATCAATTAAACTAACAATCTTCATATAACCGTTCAGTAATGCTAATGACCTTGCTGTATCACCATTGAAATTCTTAGCTTCTATTTCAACACCCTGACAGAAGTAAGGGAGGAGAAGACAATTATATTCATTTGTAGTAATTAATATGCACTAATTGTAACACGGTATTATTACATACAACTATATGTACCAGAAATGACTTGCATCGGTGCAGACGCATACCAGTAGTACCGGTAGTGGTATTTGCATTGCAGTGCAATACCAAAAACATTTATTGCATTCCTGCATACAAACGGTATGCAAATGAGAACTGCTACACAAATTTATCTTGTTTATGGACAGGTGATTCAGTACTATTCAGGGTGTTCAATATTGCAAATAAGTCATTATATCTTGGACAACAAGCGTTACAAACAACATTAAAACAGCTGTAATGAATAATGTTCAGAAATTCAGATTGCACTCTTATTCAGAGAAAGAATCCAGTAAAACTTATCAAAGATTCTGTGAACAATTTACATATTGAGTCAGACACACATGTGCATGTACTGGTACATCTTTCACTACTAAATCAGCTCAGTTCAGTGGATTACGGGACAACTATCCTTAGATAATGAAGTCCCTCAGATCCTGTTTGTCGTGTGAAAGTGCGGATCAATGTCATTCTTTTGTGTCCTTTGAACATGATGATCACATGGTTCAGCAAAGTGTTCCAGTGATTTATGACGCAAACAGGAAATGAATATTTGTAAATTGTGTATGTCTAGTTTTGTGGGTACTTTTTGAAGTTTATCATTGTGGACTCTTGTTGCTGTGTACAGACTCATTGTCATGGTAACTGAGCAGTTATCAATGCTGTTCAATATTTTATGAATGATATGAAATACTTACATTCTGAACATACTGCAATAGATTCTGTACGATAATTTCATGGCCTTCAGCTGCCGCCATCATTAATGCACTGTTACCAACTAGAGGTTCCCTGTAGACCATGATAGTAAAACAGAAAAACTGTAAACCTGGCAATTTTTGCTAAAGATTTATTTTTTGCTAATTTCGCTGGAAAACAAAAAACGCAAAAATAAGAAATGACTATTAAAGTGTCTTCTTGCACATGAACACAATGTACCAGTCTTGTAATTAGTAAAAAAAATAAGTAGTGACTAAAATGCCTTCTTGCACATGAACACAATGTACCAGTCTTGTAATTAGTGAAAATAAGTAGTGACTAAAATGCCTTCTTGCACATGAACACAATGTACCAGTCTTGTAATTAGTAAAAATAAGTAGTGACTAAAATGCCTTCTTGCACATGAACACAATGTACCAGTCTTGTAATTAGTAAAAATAAGTAGTGACTAAAATGCCTTCTTGCACATGAGCACAATGTAACAGTCTGGTAATTAGAGAAAATTGGTCTTTGAGATCTTGCTGAAGACTGTTTGTAGTAGTGAAAATATCTAGGTTTACAGTATCATGCCTCATCTTTCACACTGACTACAAGTATAAATCATGCACAAGCCAAGCTACATGTATTTGAACAGAAAATAAAGATTATTATAATATCATGGTTGTTCTTCGTCATGGCAACCTGTGTCTACATCACTGGTTCTGTGGTGCTCAAAATATGAGTCCTAACTTTCCACTTTGCCACAGTTTTTCTAACAAAATTTTCATAATTTATGTTTGTGGAGATAAAATTATTTTAAATTGATGTATTAATTCCCCAATATCTTCTTCACTCAGCAGGAAAATACATGATCAACGAAGAAAAATATTGAGAGAAATATAAAGAGAAATTTCCGGGCGCTGTTTATCATCCTGTGACAAAGTGACGTGATCATGGAGAATGCATCCTTAGATCTTAGAAAGAATGTATAGTTCCTCATCTCTGCTCAGGTAATTTGGGCAGGTCTTGATGACCAATTACACCAATCTGTGGTTGACATTAGCACCATTGTCTAGAAAAGATTTCACCATATTTTAGGAATAGAAATGTTGTGTATTTTCATAGCTATACCAACCTGTGGTTTACATTAGCACCATTGTCTAGTAAAAATTTCACCATATTTTGGTGACCAGCATTGGTTGCATGGAACAAGGCAGTCCATCCTCTGCTGTCAACTGCTTCAATATCTGCATCGGCCTGTATAGATAAAAAGAAGCAAAGAGTAGGCGTATGATTTTGAAATGAAATTGAGAATTTGGCCCAGAGGACATCAACATGGAATAAAGATAACAAGCCTTCATTGAAGAAAAAGCCTTTAACTGGCAAGTTATACAGCAAAATTATTGTGCAAATTTGAATGGTGTGTCTTGATGCAAAACTTTGTACTCAAGTGACCAATTTGTTATTTGACCTCGAAAATAGAGGTCAATGTCAAATGTCAAGGTATAAAAAGAGAGCTTACTTTTGCTTATATGGGTATAGACATTTAAATGGAGCATTGGAATTGTGTATTCAACTTCTTGTGCTAGTGTAGAAAGAAAGATCATTTCACCTTGAAAATGTTTGTCAAGGTCAAAGGTCAATGTCTCATTAGAAAGTTTACCATTGATAATGTGTGGGTAGACACTTGAATCATGTCCAATGTATCAAACTTTTGGAGAAAACAAGCAAACTGTGCTGTTTTATCACAAATATGGCCGCCATTTTGCTAAACAGGTACATCAAGGTCATGAAATTAAGTGACATGCATGTGACTAACATAGTAAAGCCATTAGACATGATTAAAATATCATCATCACTTGAAATGTTTGATTCTGAAAACTTTGTAAAAGCTATGAAGATAACCCAAATTTGCCTTATTTGTCCTTGAAGGAGACTTTCAAGGTCAAAGATAAAGGTCTTAAAAGAAAGATCATATTTGATAATATGGGTGTAGGCACTTGAATGGTGTCACAATTTATTATATCTCCAAAGTTATGATGGATCTTGTGAAATTTAACAAAAAATGGCTGCCATTCGGCCATATTTTTTTCAGTCGTAAAACAAAGTTATGTGCATATGTCTCACATAGTATGTTACATTTGTGCCAGGTTTGGTTGAAATCAGTAGTTGCATGCCAAAGATATGAGGATGAATGCACACACATATGATGGATGGATGGATGGACGGACAGACTGACAGACAGACGCACACACGGATAGCAGTGCCCGTTGGTGACTACTAAAACTGACCTCAAATGCTTAATTTACTGGTATTTCAGTTATGATTGTCACACATACCTGTAATAGGAAATAGACAACACTTTCGTTACCACAGCTAGCTGCTAACATTAACGATGTCCGACCCTTGGTTGACTTAATGTTGACATCCACTCCAGCATCCAATAACAAATTGACTATATTATCATGACCAATATAACAGGCATACATCAAAGCTGTCCAGCCACCTGTGTTCTTTTTATTCAAGTCAATTTCACCACTATAAAAAAGAAAAAAAAACCACAAAAGGTTAATATTATGCAATACCCAGAACTTTAGGGAATGCTTCTGTCTCAGTGCCACTATTGTTTTCTTATTTGTGTCTTTTGTGTAGACTAATGTGGGTTTTTTCTTTCTTAAGTTCCTGTTTTACTTCATGTCCTACCAAAGATTTTAATGCAAATACGATATTGCCACTTTCGCTTCCCTTTTCATGTATTCTGAGTTTAAAAGGGAAGACCACTCTAATTTTCCATCCCAGGTCAGTGTCTTGACACTTCCAGCATATATCACCAACATCTTCACAAAATACTGTCCCCAAAACGCGACCAATTTCAAAAATACAGTGACAGATTTCTTTCCTGCATATTCATGATAATGAAGTCCAGCATCAGGAGATAAAAACCTGTAATACATGTACACTCTAAAACGGCAGTTTCATAGGCATTCTATGAGCTCTTTGAGCATGTTACACAGTTAAAGTCATCTAGCATAATGAACGTCTTCTAATACTGACCAATAGATGAAGCTGTCACATACCTTGCTTTAATGTACATTGTACATGATCAAATTGACCAATAGATGAAGCTGTTACATACCTTGCTATAATAGCATGTACACAATGATACTGACCAATAGATGAAGCTGTTACATACATTTGTACCTTGCTATAATACTATGTACACAATCATATTGACCAATAGCTGAAGCTGTTACATACTTTGCTATAATCACATGTACACAATCATATTGACCAATAGATGAAGCTGTTACATACCTTGCTATAATAGCATGTACACAATGATACTGACCAATAGATGAAGCTGTTACATACCTTGCTATAATAGCATGTACACAATCATACTGACCAATAGATGAAGCTGTTACATACCTTGCTATAATAGCATGTACACAATCATATTGACCAATAGATGAAGCTGTATAGAGGTCTAGAGGAATTGGGTCAAAGTTTTCCTTGGTTTCCGTTGGATTCCAGCCACCACGCCAACGAGACAGACTACTGTCCAGGAGTTCTGATTCACTGGCTTCATCAGATGCCTCATATGGATAATCCATCATGGCAGCCTTTTCATTATCTTCAATACATTGTAATCTAAAGAAGAGTAAAAATTGTGATGACGTGTATAGTGCCCTCTAGAGGTGACATAATGAACAACATGGATGGCAAGCAAGATTTTTGAACTCTCATTTCTGAAGTTCAAAAGATTTGATGTTTTAGGGTAGAGGATTTCACATCACTCCATCACAGGGTCAGATGAAATCGTGTTAACTCAATTACTTCTATTATTCATAAATAAGACAGAGTTTGATTGGTTGAACTTGAAGGTTCAATTTGTTGACAATAGCGAGGTTTAGCTGCACATAGTAACCAACCCTAGACCCATGGAGGGTCTATGTAGTAACATTTACATCTACATCAAGGGAAACTTGGTCTGGATGCCATTGTGGTATCAGATCATCTCCAACCCTGTCTGGCTCAATGAGAAATCATGACCCAAAAGCTGCTTTATGCAAATGATCTTGATATTCGATAAAGGATATCAAGTTTATGTCTAGTGTTGTGTCATATCATATCATATCACATCACATATCATATTATACCATATGACATATCAATTATCATATCATATTAGAGCTAGAAAAGGCTAATAGCTTATGAGCTGATCAACGTCAAATTGTCACACACACAAAAACAATCACCAAAACATACATGTGTGTGGATTAGGTTAGCTCTGGATTTATACGCTGCTGGGTTTTGACACGTCTTCTCCCACTCGACGTGTCAAAACCCAGCAGCGTATAAATCCAGAGCTAACCTGGTCATGGTCTAAGTGTTCATCACAACGTCCAAGTTTTTTTTGCAAAGTTCTAGATAGTAATTACTTGTTGAGTTCAGATTGAGTGCCAAGTTACCAATATACAATATACAAATACAACACTAATACCTACATGTATACCCGTTGACGTTCTCTACGATTACTATCCTCTCTAGATGATCGTAACGTGTATAAGAAACTAGATTGGATAGACTAGACTTCGGCAAACCATACACTACCGGCAAACTATGCGTACAGCACAGCCAAAAATTGGGAAGTGAAACTCACATCACAGAACTTACCGATCGATTCTTTACTTTGGCATACACACTACTTTCGACTCCTCGGTCCAAATATACACGGTTGGTGTACTTCGTCCTACTTCATCGTATTGTTTTCAACGTAGTAAATCAAATAATTGCATAAGCCAACTTTGTAAACATTTACGTGGTGATACACACGCCACTGAGTTCGAGTTTGGCAACTTGAACTTTGAAGTTGGAAAGCTAAACCCAACAACAACAATTAGCTGTACGCGAGATATCACAAGCACCGAAACTAAGAAAGTGTTAAAATTCTTGTCATTGATACTACAGCAACATTGTCTCGTACTCTTCAGGCGACAAAGGGTGTTTTTAACGTTCAAATAGGCTTATTTTTCAAAACGCGAGTATTCTTTTACAAACCAAGGGGGCTGACATCTTGGAAAACTGGCCTCTTTCAGAACACTATTATTTAGTTAATTCAGATTTAATTTTTTCAAAGTTATCTTGAAAATAATTCCTTGACTTTAAAAAATATTGGCTGAAGAAAGTACTTTTGTCGATTTTAATTTGCCAAATGTTAATATTATGTATTTTTCATAATTTCATACTTATCGCACGAGGATGTCTTTAAGTTCAGGGGTCATATTTCCCATATTGCAACACTTCATATCCGGGTATTTTATCATGGCGGCCAAATTCCTTAATTTCAACTTGTCCACCTGAGTGAAGTTGTGTCGCTGCACTCTGCATCAAATTCCGTCCAGTTTTATCAAATGTAAAAGCATTTTGATGCGTTGATATAGTCGTATGGTAAGTGGAAATGTTATTCTATTGCAAAAAAATAGGTTGTCATTCGTACTACAAAATTTTTGTCGCACCTTGAAGACCGAACAGAAGTTCGTGTAACGGTGGTGTACGTGTAATGTGTATGCAGGTAACGAAAACAACAAGACTCGGGAGTTTATTTTGTGTCATTCAACAATACGTAATCATAATGCCGTTGATTTCTTAAAGATGTATTAGCGTGAGTCGGGTTTTAAAATCAAATGGCAACGTGACGTAAAAGTTGAAACTTTCACTTCATTGAATTTAAGAGCGCGCGACCTTGTTGAGAAACAGACATGTCTGCACGCGCAACCTGGCACTATTTAAATCGCATTAAAATTTTGACAAGTACGAAACACATTCACACGAGGACATTTCATTGTTAAAGTTGACAGCAACAATGACAATAAAATCAAGGCAATGGAGGAACAGCCACCATTTAAGTTCTAATCAGTGGTGTCATGAAGTTCTTGTAAATCTGCCGCAAACGTCCTATACTTCAAGTTCAAATTTATATCACTTTCTGGATCTGTTGATTGAAGTAGCTGCAATAATTATTGTAGCTTTGGTTTCAACTGAGTTTTTTTTTTTAGTTTTGGGTGCAAAATCCGGAACAATACAAAGCCTTTTTAAAAAATCAAAGCTCGAAATAAAAACTAACTAAATCTTTTTTCTTTTTTAAAAAAAAAATATTTACTTTAACTTTACAATTATTGCAGTTCAGTCATATGATTGGTTTCAATTTATTTTTTGTAGGACTAAGGTAGAAAACTTTGACTGCATATTATACTTACAAAGATGTCGAACTCAAGAAAGCAACCCAAGAAGGAGCATACAGGAAGAAGTAATCACAGTTTTGAGTTTGTTGCCTTACCAGAAGGAACTGGATTGAAACCACAACTAGATACTATATTTGCAGAAGTCCAAGCCAGTCTCCCGTCCATTGATTTTGAATTGTCAGACGTAAGTATAAATAGAAATATTCCTTTTTTTTTATTTTTGAAAGTCGTGTTGAAAAAACTTCAATGGCATGAGTAAGTTACTAGTGTGGCAAATTAAAAGTAATACTCAGGGTGTCTACATGAAAGCGTGCAGCATTTTCTGCAGCCGTAAGTGCAGCAGAAACCAATGCAAGCACGGTTGCAAATACCCTTAATAGTACTCACTCTTGACTGTACATGTATCATAGGGTTCTAATTTATTATCGGTACATGTATGTGTGTTTCTCTCTGAAACAACAAATTTTGTAAAAATACAAGTGTGTTCATGATTTGATGCACATGGAACGTACACATTTTTATGTAGAGTACATTAATGTGAATACATATATATAATTATGCAATAACATTTTCGTTGTGATGTTGCACCACAGTTTGTCGATGCTAGTTACATGACGTTTCTCTTGAAAATAATTGTGTGTATTAAAAGTGTGACTTATTGCTTCCCATGAATGTTCATGAATAATTTTGCAAAAGAATGAAGAAGTCAGATTTGGGGGTGGGGGTGGGGAGGGGGAGGGGTTCAATTTGTTCTCCACATGTACATGTAGTCTGTCAAAAATATAAGGTCTGTAACAATAGTGTCACATATGCAAATTTGTCAATGAAGGAAGTGCAAAATGTACTGTATTTTCAGTGTATATACATTTTTACGGTACACACAGTTGTAGGAGAAGAGGATATAAAAGGTAAACATTTAGTATATATGTTTACCATTTTTGTACATTCTGTATTAGAAGTCATTAGGTTGAACTGATATTAGGGATGATTGCACAATGACAAAAAAGCTCAATAAGTGTACTTTTGTTCATTTAGAGGGGAGGGGGTCTGGCATCTTTGTGATTGCTCAACTTCATTTTTGCACTTCTAACCAAATTTCGAAGACTTTCATACCTTCAATAACATCTTCTGTATTTACTACTGAGATGTTGATATGATGATAAAAATATACTTCTAATATGTGACATATAGTGCTGGGTTTCCAGTAGTATTTTGATATGTTTACCATCATCTCGGTAAATTTTTTCATAAGATTGGAAATTCATGTTTACTATCATGTTTTTATATTGCACAAATCGTAGTGGTGTCACTGATACATTTTGCATCATTGTTTACATCATATATAAACGTGTCATGTCGCACTTGTGAACGTTTGTTTAGGGGTGGGGTGGGGGTGTTCTAAACGAACGATGTTTGCTTATATTGAGCTTGTGAGACATTGTGTGATTTTCCTTTATGTAAGCAGACTGTAAAATACAAATTGAATTTATTTTCAAATTTTTTGTTTCAGGCAAGTTCTGATGAAGAAGTTTCAATTTTCAACCGTTCCTTGAGGTCACCATCTGATCCAGACACGTATGAGGATGACAGATTATCACCAGTGACGTGGCAAAATGTGTTGTTGCCTTCCCAAAACCAGCAAGATGATCACACACTCAATTCCTTGGATCATAATAACATTGAGATAAATCACCTTGACAATGACAGCGTCAATGATGAGGAGTTCACACAGAGTTGGGATGATGTTGTTAAACTGGCAGAAGAAGATGCCAAGAAGAATGAAAAGAAAGTGTATCACAGTATGGGGACATCTACTGATGCGCACTTATCAGATGATAAGGAATCTATTGATGAGGACAAAGACTTGAGTCAAGAAAAAGACCTTAAGATTGACAAAAACGAAAACGTAAAATCTTTACGTGAGAATTTACCTGACGAGATGTCTAAGAAAGAAGTCTTACAGAACTCAATTTATTCTAGCTTCCTACCAACTGAAACCCCTCAGTTATCTATGCAAAAGATTGCAGACATTGATATTGACGAATTGTTAGGTGTGATAGACCAGGAGAAAGGCAGTTCTGAAACACTGGGTGAAGGAAAGGATTCTTCGTTGTATACATCAGTTGGAGATAGTGTCTCTGTTAGACCAGGTAAGTTGTGACTCATACACAGGTATATATATGATGTAGTGAGTGCTAAAAGGATAATGAAGTAGAGCTGTTATCAGTCTGCTCTCAAATGATAGCCAATTTTGTTGTTGTGAGTCAAAATTTTAAAAAAAATGGCATTTCTTGTGAGTAAGGAGATACATGTACATGTAGGGGAACACCAAATTTTGGTGTGTCACTAGAAATTCTGTGCCCCAGTGGCGAGTCAAATTAGCTTAAAGGGGCACAGTGGCTGTTATGCCTTATAGATTTATATGGGGACTATTAGCATTTTTATTGTAGTTCAGGACTCCTGTAATAAAGTTGGGAAATCTGGTAGAAATTGCATATTTACATTGCAACTCAACCTTGGTGTGGAACCATAGTACCTAAAGGAAGGAGGGCAGTAGAGTTTGCAAATCATGTATTCATAACAGCAAGTCATGTAGTCCTTTAAAAATACTTGATTCTAAAAATGCTAAGAAACAGTAGTTTCATTTGTACATGTAGATAAACAAAGATCTGTTTGGTTTTTTTCTACTTAATTTTTTTGCAAAAAATGCTGAGTCATATTTTTTTCTGTAAAGAAATGAGATTGAGGAGAAATGTCATGGAATAATTTGAAATGAAAAGTTGGCATTATATGTCCATCATGGTGGCATTTTGTGTTATTTTGTATTGCATAACATCTGCCAATGTATTCAGATCAGTTCTTCAACATAAATGTGTGTATTCCATGCCAATGGTGAGAAATAACTTCTTGAAACAATCTCAACTCATTTACAAATGTTCCTATCAGTGCAAAATTATTCCCTGTACATGTATATGTTATACACATGTACCGTTACATATATATGTTGCATATTGTCAAGTCATGATTACTTTAAATACTTCATGTAATCGTCATGTTAAATTTCCTTCAGCAGCGTAATTTCCTTCTCATTCAAGGACTGAGAACTTTTTAACAAAGCCTATTGTTGTTTGCCATCTCTGATAACAATAGATATGAAAGGGGTCGTTGAGTCTAAGCATTCATAAAGATGAGTGGAGTTTATATGACCTTTTCAGCTATTGTTATACACACATACATGTATACAAAGCTCTGATGTATACACTCCACTTGTACACAATGTACATGTAATTCACATAATTGCTGACTCAGACATGTACTTCCTATCAAAGTGGGGCATGGTGCAAATTTATTTTGCTGAAGTACATTTGTACATTTTGTATTGGAACTTATAATATGTACCATGGTACATACATGTACAGGTACATGGCTGTGACCTGATTTACTTTTTCTTCTTTTTTTTTTCTTTTTTTTTTTTTTTTTTTTGGGGGGGGGGGACACTGTACCATCCCAACCATACCCAACTTCTGTATTTTTTATGTCATACATTGTATACATGTATTCCTGGTGTAAACAATGTAACACTTTACACCCGTACAGTAGTTTATAAGCAAGGTGACAGTGTACAATTCTTGGATGATTCATTGCAAGTACATTGTATAGTTTGTGATAATGTGATCTACATTGTACATGTATCTCATTAAAGAGGCACAGCTGACTTTGTACAACCATTTGGGGGCATACATGTACATGTATGTTTGGTGGCTATTCCAAAGGTACTCACTGTCACAATATTCTATTTACTGAAGCATACTTAGCCATGACTTTTTTTTAATTGACTGAACTTAAACATTGTATTAAGATCATGTAACTTACATGTCACTACATGTACATGTATGTATGATCCAGTGATGCGAGTTATTAATTATAAATACATTAATGCAGATGAAAGCTGTACTATTCATGTACAAATACAAATGTACTGTCCATGTACACAATGTATGCAGTCAACTCAAGTGTTCTAACACAGTGCCAGCCGACAATAGTACATGTAATGTTATTGAGTGTACATGTACTTGTAGAAGACAAGTCTCCACACTAATAATATGATACTCTAGTTTAATCAAGGTTTGATGCAAGTATTTTCACTTTCAGGAGGAAATAGTTGTAAACACACATGAAGCTAGTCACAAGTGCCACTTTATATCATCATTGATGTAAAAATATATTGTATATGTACATAAAAAAGTACTTTCTCTTGTAATAGAAAAATGAAATTTAAACAGAATTACCTGAAACGTTGGCCATCATTCATTTTTAATTTCTGTAATTCGTAAGCAGTGTTATAATTGAGTACTGTACAATTACATGTAGATATTTTTTTGTTTACATAGATAATATATGTAATTGTTAATGTCAACCTATTTTATGTTTTACGTAGAGAGTTCTGAGAGTCAGACATTAATGGACAAGCTAGCTCAACTCTGCATACAGCAGTCTGGTGGTTCTCTAACACAAGAACAGTTAGGTCAGTCTGGTGGAGCTGGGAGGACTAGAAGACTAGCATGGACTGAAGACACCACATCATCCCTGGCATCAGGTGATAGTGGTGATACACAAAGACACAGGTAAGAAACTTGGAAGACAAACAATGTGTATCTCTCAGAATTTTTTTTTTTTTACTGAGCATTCATTGCCTTAGACTGTAACTTGTAAGATATGTCGTGTTGTTCAGCCCTATCACTGTATCAGACCTCTTAACCACTGATAGCGTGGCACGATTGTCAGTATTTTACAGACTATGTATCATTGTCTTTGGCTTGCATCTCTTGGCAAAATGACTCAACTGTTTCAAGAGTTCTGCAATGCCTCAATTCATGGCATTGATGATAGATATGTAGTATTCAGTGCCTTTCCCAATGAGTCAGAAACCAAGCAGCATCAAGGGTATTTGATGAAATTTGTACACTTCTCTGTTTGCCATAATTTTGTTGGTATCCTAAGTAGAAAAAATTTACGTGGGATGAAATGACTACTAGGGAAATCATAGATTTGACTGACTTGCCAGTGATGTTCTTGTTTCAATGTATGATCAAATACATACATGTACAGTGAAATGATCAGTTTGGTTTTCAAAATATGAAGTACAGTGACAAGATGTCTCATTGCAACAATGAGATTGATTGACACTTTGCTATAATTTCATATCTTGTTTGATTACAGGGTATCAAGAGCTTCTACTGGAACTTCTCCACATGTCTTAGTACAACAACAACAGCAGCAGCTGCAACAACAACAACAACAACAACAACAACAAAAACAACAACGTCAACAACCCAAGTCAGAAAAGACAGAAGAAAAGGAAACCATATTTTTGGACCTAAGGGATTTCGACAAAAAGAAACAAGAACAGGTATTGTGGTGTAGACCAAGCAAATATTTATCGAGTCACATCATATTGAAATACAGTGTTTTTACTAAGGTCTGGGAACCCTGGTAACAGAGGAGGGAAATCTAGTAAAATTTGTATTCAGCTTTCCATACCATGATGTACTATAATTTTGGTAGAGAACCCTGGTAAAATACCTTGGGAACTCAGGGAGATTTTACCTTCACTTACTGCCCTTAATAAAAACACTGAAATATACTTGAAAGTGTCAAGTTTTAATCTGAGAGAGCACCTTTAAGATGATCTATCAGTAATTAATACATGTAATTATTAACAGCATAGACAGTGGTAGCTATAGTACTCATGTACATATGAATGTGCTTAAGAAAATAAATCAAAATGAAAACAAAATGAAGTTCAGATGTTGTAATAGCAAACTGACTTTCAACACAACTGAGACATTTTTTCCAAAGGTTGGGTAAAAGTTTGTTAAGATTTGTGTGTGGTTGGTGAATGTAAGAAATGTTGTATATGTTGACATAGCAACAACAACACCAACAGTCTGTTAGGTACACTGTGATGGGCACTTTCATCAGCCAACCCCTTTAATAGCAAGGCCAATGATAGTCTGGGACAATGATAGTCTAGGCCAATGATGGTCTAGGCCAGTGATAGTCTTGGCCAATGATAGTCTAGGCTAATGATAGTCTAGGCCAATGATAGTCTCGGTTACCCAGACTCTCGTCGTTTGGGGCTCCATCCCTAGCAAGAATCTGTGATATTGCTATAAATAATTGCACCCCCAACACCAAGAGTCTGGGTAGCTAAGACTATAGGCCAATGAGAGCTAAGCGTCATCATATATCTTACAGTCTATAACATCAATCAATAAAGATAATGATATATATGTAGTTAATATTGACTTGTTATTGACTTGGTTGATATTTTCACAGGCGGCCAATAAAGATGCCATACAGAGAATACTGGGAATACAAAAAGATACAAGGTATAGTAAGAATATGACAGAACCGCATGATGCACAGCTCAGCTAGAAGTGTGGCCTACTCAAGGTATTTGCATGAGTGTTTGCAGCGTTTTCTGTAGCCATACTTTAATGAGTGTAGTGAAAGTGCAATAGAAAACAATGCAAGCACAAGTACAAATATCCACGAGTATCCACTATGGAACTCACACCGAATGGGGTTCTGTTAATATTACATATTTTAACCAAAACAGCAAATTTTCCCCAAAAATGGCACTATGTGATCACATGCTTTTGTGTACAACTAACAAGCATGACCTAATTTGCATATAATTTGCATACATGTATGCAGGAATGTTTTCCTTAATGCACTGCAGCAGTGCATAATACCTCGTAGTATGAGTTCAAATTATCACTGATACATTAGGTAATAATGCTGATACATGTGTATTTGTTGTAGTGATGATTTATCAGATGATGGCAGTGAAGATGACTTATCAACATGGCATGAACAAAGACGTCATATCAGAGATACCATCACCAGTGGTAAAGTACCTACAGAAGACATGTGGGCCACCTCCAAGAAACCCACACCATATAAACCAACCAGGTCAGTGTGTCTACTTTTGGTGTATCTCGATATTAAACATTTAAAATACATTCTAGCTGTAACTGGGTTGCAATTTTTTTTATCAGACATTCAACGATTTACTTGTTGTAAATTGTTAAACTACCATTAATTATACAATCATTTAAATTAGAGGCCTATTTGATCAATTTGTAGTATCGTAATAAGTTGAAATGGTTTCTGCTAAAAATGAGAGTTGAGAGTGCAAGATGATGGAGTAATATACAAATGTAAAGAGTGGAATTTTATGGATTCAAAGGAAGCACATTGACAGTTGAGCGTATGTTTTCAAAAATGAGTAGACCACAGGCTATGTTTCCATGGAGATTGATAATCAAGAATTACTTTTGCCCCATTAATAGGAAAGTCAGAAAGATAAGGAAGAGTGAAGTATATGCCCAGCAGAATCAAAATGAAGTGAAATCCGTCCAGAATGATATTACAGAGAAAGTAAGTATTTACTTTCTTGACTATATGTTTGTTGTTCTATCCGACAGTAATGTTGATTTGTGTTCAAAGCGAGATCAAATGTATCATTGTATATGCTTACGCACTATCAGTGTCTTTATTTTGTTTTATGCAATTTCTATTCTAACAAGAATGTGACATAAACAACATCATGCTACCTAATTGAAACTCTATTGTCACTCTGGTTTGGTAGTAAAGTAGAATTAGTGACAAAATCATTGTTAACGACTGTAGTGATCATAAAGGGAATTTTACTAGAAAATGATTAATTTGGTAATATTTACCAATTGTTTACTTTCCGTGCATGTGTAGAAAGCTGACTCGTCACCTGACATAGCAGTTTCCATCCCTGAGCCGTCCAAACCTGAACCGTCCAAACAGACATTACAAACTGAAACCAAAGAAGAAGAAAAGCAAAGAAAACTTGAGGCTGCCAAGAAAGTACGTGAACAACGAGAACAAGAAAGACAGACAAGATTACGACTACAGAGACAGTTAGAGACGTTGAGACCCAGATGTTCAGCTTCAGGAAAACACAGATGTGCAGATAATACGCCAACAGTTTTTGATTTGGTAAGATTTTTAAAAGATATTTTTGTAAGTTGTAGCACAGGGCGCAGTGAATGTTAGCAATGATTTGATTTGATTTGATTTTTTTTTACTCTGAATTTTCTATTGTTTTTCTTTACCCAGTCTTTCCCTCGACTGAATATTCACCATCTTTCTTGACAGAATAAAGACCCTTTGCTGAGTATAAATAATCAGTATGCAAATGCATTTATATTTGTTGTGATAATCTCCCAGAAGATGAGATACATGTAGTAGGTAAACTGTGAATGAAACTCATACCTTGGTAATTATAAGGTGTGAACTGTTTTCATTTAGATAAAAGGAATTGAATAGAAGGAAAGGGAACAAGACTAGTGAATGAGGTAGAGAAAAACAAAAAGAAAAATCGGTGTTATTAACCACGAAAAAAAATCAAATTTAATCATTACTAATATTTGATGATGCAACTCCACATGTATCATGTTTACATTTATTTTTATTCTGTGAGGCCACTCTAAATGTACATGTATTGCGTTTACCATTTTGTGAAGCCATGCAAAATGTATCGTGTTTACCACTGTGACATTGATTCTGTGCAGCCAGTCTACGTGTTGTGTCCCATATGAGAGGGAGATAGTTGATGTGTATTAATCTTTCTATTTAACAGGAAGCATCGTATGAACCTGCACCACAAACACTCCCTCCAATATTGAAAGCAGAACAGGAATGTATTATGTTGAATATCCACATATCTAGTAATGGTGAGGTGATATCACATCGTAGTAGTGGAAATAGAAATGTTGACAACACTACTGGTATATCAGCTACGTACGCTACACTCTTAACATGGTTACTGTCCTTAGTGCCTGAGAATTACGACTTCCTACAACATGATGTTGCGGCACCATCAAGTAACGCAAATAACGAGTTGCCATCAACAGAAGCACCGTTCTATGTCATTGGTTTACAACAACTCTGGCAGGAGAAGTTTCTTTCTCTGGCTGTTGCCATCACCCCAAGAGATAAAGCAGCAATTAAGAACACGCCAGCAAAGAAGAAATCGCGAGTTCGTGACGAGTTCAAGGATTGCTCACCTTTTCAAAAAAGTGTTGCCAAGTTTCTATCTACGAATGTCCTGAACAGTGTTTGCCCATGGTTACAGAGCTCATTTGCATACAAGGTTGGTAGCAAAGGTCAAATGTTGAAATCTACAACATGCGATAGCAGTGGTGTCCAGAAAGATGGATCATACATGCCACCACTGCCTGCTGTGACTTCCAAACCGTTGTCAACATTTGTCGCAATAAATCGTGACCCTAATGCTGTGTCAAATGTATTTGGTTCATCTGTCGGCTTTTTCTGGCAGACAGTGGAATGTGAAGAAAACGTTCTAGATCAAGATGTTTGCCAAGAGTACAACACTAACTCTGATATACAAAATACGCTAAGTTTAATCTACAAGAATATCTACCGAGATCCATATGCCATGGTAGGTGTGTTATACGGAGTCCTGCAGGAAGGCCTGGATCTATGTGGCATTCGGCTACTGTACCCGACAGGAAACTTCATACCAAGTACCCACTCGACAGTCAGTGTGAATGATCCAAAACTTGGTGGTGATAAAAACAACCAGTCAGACAGCGATTTGAATACAATGAACACTATCGGTGCAATTGTAGCGTTAGCATTACGAGGACACGGTGCTAGAAGTAAGTGGTTGGATGCTGTTGGTCCGTCAGATCCTCAGCTAGCCAGACGCACCGATCCACAGTCACTGTGTGCAAAGTTTGGTGGTGAATCAAGAGATGAGGTGTGGTTGTTCTGTCCACGCAATCCAGCAAGAATAAACTCAGAGCTTGCACGATGGTTTGGAGGACGTGTACCACCGAATGGTGTTATTGATGTTGGTGTTACCAATCCCATGGTTTCGTCAAAGAACAAACGCATGCAGCAAAGTCCAAACAAAAAGAAAGCCAAGAAAGGTTCATATTCTGATGAGCAATCTGCCGAGTCCGATCTCTCGTTGTTGTTACCAAATCGACGTCCACCAGCAACGCTTACTGCGACAACATGTGGCGATGTATTCCTAGTGATATCACCATTGATACCAACTCAATATATTGGTTTTGTGCTCAGTGTGTGTCATAACAGAGGGTTCCAGGTACGAGGAATACGGCGGATGAGAATGAGTGTGAAAAGAGCTAACAACATGGGTAAGTTACAATTTTCTTTAGTAAAAACATCGACACTGGGCAAGAATTTGGAACAGTACATTGACTATATACATGTACAATACATGCAAATGACTGTAGATTATAGAGTATGTATAGCATACATGTACATTATTCATCACATGTTAATCGTGATGTAATACATGTATAACAATCTAGCAAGTAATAAGTTCAAGTAATGTTTCTTACAGGTTTTGCATATCTGAAAAATACATGTGCCCAACCTTAACTGAAAACATTTCAGTCCTTTTAAATTAGATGAATTAGTACAACATACATATACTGGTGATTACTTGCATTCATATGCACTCATACTAGTGGTATTTGCACTGCAGTGCACTACAGAAAAACATTTATTGCATACCTGTATGCAAATAGTATGTAATAAGAGCTGAATCATTTCTTGCACATGAAAGTGTGTGATCATACATGATATATACAGTATGATATGTAGGGAATTTGCTGTTTTGGATTTTGTAATACTAGTATTGGTAATAAAAGAACCCCACGCCATGCAAGTTTAAGTGTGGGTACTTGGGTATTTGCCCCTGTGCTTGCAGTGAACTCGTGCAAGTATGACCACAGAAATCACTGCAGGCTCTTGTGGAAATATCCTGAGTACTCCACACTTGCACTCGCATGTCATGGGGTTCTGTCTTATCACCTGTCTACTTGTCATTGATGGTACTTTGTACACTGGATAGATATCAGTGTGTAATCAACATACCAATAAATGATCCAGACTGTTACATTTGACAACTTGTAAATTCATTGGATACATGTACTTTACTAATACTTGTACAAGTTGTAGGGTGTGATCACTAGGTTGTCATACATGCTTCCGTATGTACAACAAAATTAGTGAAATATAAGAAAAAGACATACATGTACGAACACACACACACACACACACACACACACACACACACACACACATTACACCTGTACAACTGAAAACGTGGTTTATACCAAATATTAACTCATCCTTTACTTAATCTCATCCCTCTGCATTTTAATGGTTTCACCTGTACTGCAGAAAAGGAGTGGGTTAAACCAAATATTTCATAATGGTAGGGGTGACTGCATTTACATGTAGTAAACTTAACTATTTGTTTGCAGGTATCCAGGGTACACAGCTAGCAGCATTTTGTCCGATAGCATTCCATACACCAACGTCACCCATGAATCTAGACGATGCAATCCATGAACAGTTAGAGAGTGGACCCAGTAGTTCAAGGCAACCTCCAAGACCTGGTACTGTACTCCTACTTAGGAAAGAGAATGCCACACACCAAGTACACTCCCTCATTGAAGCTTTGATGGTGAAACTGTCATTGCTTGGTAAGCAACAATGTACTTTATTCAAATGGTGATGGCATTACATTAATTAAAATACCAGAAGGCTCTTGCTTGCAATTACTACTTCTGAATCTTTGATGAGGAAACTTGTGTTGCTTAGTAAGGGACAATAGCATAATGTCACACAAGCTATATCAATAACTGAAGTTCGTTTAGGCCAAAATCACCCCCCTCCCCCTCCTCAATCAACTGTTCACAAGTGTGACATTGACACACATATATATGATGTAACGCAAGCTGAAAATTGAAAATTGTAATGGCGACACCACTACAATCGATACAATATAAAAAACATGGTTAGTACATTAAAATGCTAACCATAGACAGGAAATACTTCCTTGTCTATGACTAAACACAGTACTGTATATCACATAAGCAGTACATTTTAATCAACTTATCAACATCTCAGTTGTAAATACAGAACCTGTTATCATTGAAGGCTTGAACATTTTCTAAAGTTTGTTTTAAGAATGCAAAATGAAGTTCTTGATGCCAGATCCCCTCTCCGCTAGTATGACTATTTTCTTCCATGTTGCCAACGTTACATAAACCTTTGAGTTTGTCTTTGTTTTAGGTTTATTACGTGAGGTTCAGATCAGCTATGATGACCAGGTGAAGTCATGCCACTGTTTCCATGCTGCTGCGTACAGTGATAACCTCTTACAGTGTCTAGGTGGTGATTTCACTAGAACTCCTCACCATGAAACAAGGTCTAGTGTGCCAGCAACGGGTCATTTCTACTCCAATGCCGAACTCGAACAAGTCGTCGTTATCACTCTGTCTGGTGTCCCTACCATGAAGTGTATCGGTAATACGCTAGGAAAAACTCTTGCACTGATAGAGAAGGTAAGAACTTAAGATTTGAAGAAAGAAAAGGGATTGACGGGTGGGGTGCGAGGAAGGAAGAGTGAGTGAGAGAATATCGTATCACATTGATCAGTGTCCGTACTATGAAGTGTATTAGTAATGCATCAGAAAAACGTTCATGGGCGGCAAAGGTGAGAAGTAAAGATTGTAGAAAGAAAATGAGAAGGGCAGGGGAAGGGAGGAATGGAGAGGAAATATCACACTGACCAGTGTTCCTACTATGAAGTGTTTTAGTAACACATTAGAAAAGACTTTCACTGATGATGAAGATGAGATGTAAAAATTATAGAAAGCAAATGGGAGAGGCAGGGGAAGGAAGGAAGGTAGAATACCGGTATCACTCTGACCGTGTCTTGACCATGAAGTGCATTGGTAATAGTAGATGGCGAGAAGTACAGATTTGTAGAAAGAAAAATAGAGGGGGGGGGGGGGAGACAGAGACAGTAATGATGTGGATGGAAGGTGGGTGTGTGTGTGTGTGTGTGTGTGTGGGGGGGGGTTATATAGGTCAGATGTAATGAATATTTGCTGTACATGTAGAATACCGAAACTATGTTTGGAAGGAAATAAAAATAACAGAATTAGTCAAATGCAACACTCTTTATGAAAATCAAGGAGTTTGACATTGTTTAATCTTTACTGTACAATGTATTCCTTTAACAGCCTTGCCCTAGTGATAACACAGATGGCCTTGAATTACTTGGTATCAAATGGTTACCAGCATTAACCACCATCCAAGCTAAAGAAATTACACCTTTTGAAGTCGGAGACAGATTATGGCAGACCAGTATCCATTCTCTGATGTCCTCCCCAACTCTGATTTGTGTTTTCCGAGGAATTAACGCATTCCAGCAATTACATTCCGTACTGAACATTCCCAAATCTGTCACTGGGCTGAAGACGACACTTCGTAGTAGCCCGCTAACTACGCTAATGTCGCCCTCAGCTGAGGTTGCATATCGGCAGGCTGCCATGTTTTTCCATGACAGAGAGTTATATGCAGACCCAACTATGCGACCAAACTTGAAGTACCTGCCACCAGTCAGGACAGGTCATATGGTGACCCCAGGCACACCAGGAAGCCCCTCAGACTACTGGACAAATGATGATGGACTCCCTAGTAAAGGCAATAAAAGCAAAAAACATGGTGGGCGACAGAGAGCACCAGATATTGTGTATATTGAAGAGTCTATATATGATACAATGTTGTCGGGTGAGTACAAACACAGTTAACATGAAATACACCTCAAAAATCAACTGTTTTAATCTTTTACTGTCACTTTGAAAGATAACCCTTAACCTAAGTAATACGTGTAATATATATTTTGAATTTCTTCAATCAGTGGTAAATTTGCACAATTTAAAAAAAAACATGAAATTGAACCCAGAACTTAAAGTGGTCATATGGATGAGGATTTAATACTTATTTTGGATTTTTAATCTATAAAATAATTTTATCATGGCTTTGTACATGAAAAATCAGAGTGAAACAACACTGACCAAGTTTGTGATTGTAACTCAGTACACAACAACATTCTAAAATATGTGTAAAAAGTTTGTTATTGTACATACAATAACAAACATTTTAAACAGTTATTAATACTTTGCAATTTATTGAGTTACAAAATAGGACTTGACATATGTTGTTTCACATTTGCTTTTCAAGTAGGAAGCCATGATAAAATTGTTTTATAAATTAAAAATCCAAAATAATATCAAATCCTCATCCATATGGCTACTTTAAGTAATAAAGTACATTTTGAATTTCTTCAATCAGTTGTAAATTTGCACTATTTAAAATAAATTAGAGGGAACATTAAAATTGTAATGAATGTGCATTTTGAAATTCTTCATTCATTGCTAAATTTGCACTATTTCAAAAAACCTGAGAGGAAACTCTGAATATGTACTAAGTAATTATACATGTATGTACATTAAAAAAAGTACTAATCTATCAACCATTATAAATCTACAGGTCCAAGACCTCTGACTACAGTGGCAGTGATCAAACCAGATGCCTTACATCGTCACCTTGCTAAACTTTTGAAACGGATCTGTCAGGAAGGGTTCAGTGTCATTGGGATGAGACTGGAAGTACTGTCTAGAGATGATGCCAAGGTCTTAGTACCAGCTGAAGACAAGACGGTGAGAAACAGAACATTACCAATCATTATACCAATGCTCAAGCCATTTAGAACAAAAAATATGGAATATATACTGTGGTCGTTCTACGTATTGGTGACTCACCACAACGTGTGTCTATGTCACCACAGCGCATATCTACAAGTGCACCTCACTGGTTGTGCTGTGTTCAAAATATTAGAAATATTAGTCAAAACTTTCAAAATTGCCGTTACTTTCCCTGATGTTTCTTTGATATTAATGGTGCTGGTATAATTATGTTATTGTCGAAATTTTTCTTCATTCAGCTGGAAAATACTTGTGACCTAATCTTAGTGACAAAGACCCCTTAGGTCACTCATTTTCC
This sequence comes from Glandiceps talaboti, assembly GCF_964340395.1. Taxonomy (NCBI): domain Eukaryota; kingdom Metazoa; phylum Hemichordata; class Enteropneusta; family Spengelidae; genus Glandiceps; species Glandiceps talaboti. Next base: position 12,489,421 of record NC_135557.1, on the reverse strand, counting down.
TTGGCTGAATAAATAAAAATATTGGGAATAACTAGTCTATCGACTCATAGTGACAAAGACCCTTTAGGTCACTCATATTTCCTTGGCAGAATGAAGAAAAATATTTGCCTCAACATCAAATTATAAGTCATATTGTCTTTGAACAGCAATATGGATCATATGCACTGGTTGTTATACATCATGACAACCCATGTCTACGTCACTGGTTCTGCAGTGTTATAAAAAAAAAATTAGTCCATGTGTTCCAAATCACCATTATTTTCCCAAATTTCTTATAAATTATGCTTCAGAAGGTATAATTATAATAATCTCAATATTTGTCTTCATTCAGCTGGAAAATATGTATGATCTAAGGGGTTGTCACTACTCATCTAGCACCTTGTAGGGAAAGGGTTTCTTAGGTCATTCATATTTTCCTCACAATCAGGTGAACAGAAAATTATTGGGAAAATAATCTATCATCAGTATTAGTAGCATCATTTGTATTTAGATTAGGTTTGATTGTGAATGCCCATTATTGTGAAATGTATGTGACTGTCACACAACTCTTGTTGTTGTTGTTGTTGTTGTTATTGTTGTTGTTGTTTGTATGTAAACAAAAAAACTACAAGTTGGGAAACACAGGATTAATATGGGACACAACAAGACACCCACAAACTTCCTTAGAAGAGTGAACTTGTTTAATTTGCAACAGAAATTGACATATTGATTATTGACAGGGTATTTATATGACATGCTGAATGAATTGTTCTTTGTTTTCAGAATGAAGTGTTGTGTAACATGCATTTAGACTACCTGACGTCAGGTCCTGTGTTACTACTATGTTTACAACGGGAGAATGCAATAAAGAAGTTACTGGATGTAGTTGGCCCAGTGAATCCACAGGAAGCCAAGAAAGTCAACCAGTTTTTGTGGAGGAGTTTGTTTGGTGTTGATCCAATCAACAATGGATTACATGGTAAGATTTAAAACATCGAAAGTTACTGGGACTGTTCTCTATTTCCATGGTGTCGAAAATTGTAACTTTGTGACGTAGCATCACCTTTTATAGTTAATGTATGTGCATCGTTTGATTGGCTGTGAAATGAAACATTGTTCATTGACAAGTAAAGACAGCTGTACACGTAAATGGTAACTATTTGTTCAATGACCAATGTGTGCGGAGATCAGGCTTCTTCCGAGTAGTGTCTAATAAGTGAGACAGTGAAAGACCATGTAACACGTTATAGGTGGTTAGGAGAGAACTTTGGAATAAATGCTGTATTGTACTTGCTCCCAGTGTAATTCCTTTAGTATTGGTGTAATAATGTGTTCATGCTTGTTAATCTGCGTGAAAAAACTCTAATGGTTTTATCAGCGATCCATGACAACTGTATGTATATGAGCAGTCATCAATATACTTGTAATTTTATAATGCGTTTCCTTCTTTCACTGTCAGCTTCCTGTAGTTATAGTGGGTCAGTTTTGGAACAGAAGTTGTTCTTTTCAACCGGTCTGTGTTGTCAAGAAACTCCAGATCTGAGAGCTGAGAAGGTAAGAATATTCATAGTCATACATATAATAACGTGGCTGTTACTCAAATCAGTCAATATTTATACATACATGTACCCGGTATATAATAACATGGCTGTTACCTAAATCAGTCAATATTTATACATACCCGGTATAATAACATGGCTTTTACCCAAATCAGCCAATATTTATACATCTAATGACATGGATATGGATGCTACCAAAATCAGGGTAATGTTAGGGATCATAATGTAAGCTATTGTATTGGGGAAACTTAATATTTTAATTTCATATGAAAATGATTAGCGTTTTGAAAATAAAATATAATTTTCATTTTTACAATAGAGATGGAAATGACAAAGCGTGTGATATCACTGATTTACATGTATATTCAGGGAAAACTTTTGTATGAAACACAAATTGTTTGTGAAACTCAATTAAAATGACAATTTGACTTCATATAAGATGTATCAATTTATCATCTGTTTAGTCATCACCATATCAGCAAAGAGCATCAAAAGCCAGTACTTATTCATGTACATAGTGATGCTGTATAAGTACTATATCTTGTTGTGAGGAGTAATTTTTCCAATAATAACGAGATCCAAAGGTGACTGGAGCAAAGACCTCGAGTAGCAAGATGTGGAACACTATTTGACAAATAACATATTTATATAAATCACACGTGACTACAAGTTCATTTTCGAATATCTAAAAATACTGTTTCATTTCAAAATAAAATCACTTCCACAATTGGTGTCCAGCATCATATCATCCAATCATGGTGCACGTTTATTCCTGCCAATGATCGTATGAAATAAATTCGAAGTACACCTATGTGGTTAAAGACAGTCTATTGTCAGATATTGACTTTCATAACACAACCTGTATTTCCCTACAGTTGACATGTCCAGCCAATGATCCTATCATAGACAATGGAATAGATTCTAAGTACACGTATGTGGTTAAAGACAGTGTATCTTCTACTAATGGTATATCAACTGATGGGTTGGCCTCAATGTGTACAACTACTAGGAGTATGGGTAAGATGACATTTCAGATTGCTAAGAAATTGTAGTGACATTCAAAATGCCTTCACCGCCAACCAAATATTGTGTTTTAGCCAAAACTTAGAAATCTTTATTGATACCAATATCAATATCAAACTGTCAAAAGAGAAATGAAAGTGAAATTTGTATAAAAACAACGTTAAGTAAATTGACTACAGAAGTGATACAAGTAAATCCTGTCAAGGACCTTGGACTGTAATAACTTGCTTAGACTTGAATTAGTGAGTGGATTGTTGTTAGAGTCATACCCCTAAATTAAGATGTAGTTCCCAAAATATACAGTCAGACTTTTCAGAGAAGTGCTTTCTGAAATTTTATTTAGACTCTTCAGTTGTATTGTAAATAAAGTTCAGACAATTTATTGAGTTTGTGGAGGGTCTATGGTTTAATACATCCTGAATGGAAGGAGAGGATTTCAATAATGCTGCCGTGGAGAATGTACAGTCTCTTACTGTACTGTAATAATAGGATAGAAATCCTATGAGATAGAAGTGCAAGTGATGGTGTTCTTGAGGTATTTGCATGAGTGCTTGCAGTGCACTCTACAGTCATATTTTCATAAGGTTTGTTGACCTCTTGCAAGTGCAGGAGAAAACACCACAAGACTGTAAATACCTATGATTATCTACTAGTACACTTTCACTTGGTTGTCATGATGACCTGTTATGACATGTTTATAAATCTGAAACAACAAAATTCTGTACAAAGCACAACATGTGATCGTGCAATTTTATAATTTTGTGTACAAGGAAAAATTTCTAGATGACCTTCATTTGCAAATAATTTGCATACTGGTATGTAAATTATACAACAATTTTAATGGTATTGCTCTGCATTGCAAATACCACTAGGTATGCATTGACATTGATGTAATTGATCATTAGCACATAATTATGTAATAATGTGTATACTTTGTTTATATGTTTCAGGTACGAGTACAAGTTCAACAGACTTACTGCCAATACACAGTTCTATTTGTCAAACCAACTGTGTAGTGTTCATGCCACAGTTACAGATATCACTAACTAGGAGTCGTAAACCAGGCTATATACAGTTAATTGATGCCTTTGTGTCACTAGGGTTTCATATCGTTGGTTTGAGAATGGTGTGGTTCACACTGTTGCAGGCACAACACTTTGTGTCAATAACACCAACACCAAATCCACACTTGGTAAGTGTTGTGCACTAATATACTTTGTGTTGATTACAAAGACTGTTCATTGCCAAGGAATTCCAAATCCGAATACCGTAGTTTGATGTCTACATGTGTATGTAATATGTAAAATCTACCATGCTCTGAACTCATCGTGATTCCAGCACATATTGTAGGATTGATATTAGCTAGTTAAATAGTAAAATTAGAAATTAACCATTTATCCAACATGATTTAACTTTTTACTCACAGACCAACTGTTTACTGTGTTAGATGTGTTACTATTTAGTAATAGAAATTCAACATTTCTCCAACATGATTTTACTTTATACCCACAAACCAACTGTTTATTCTGTTAATGTTATATGTGTTACTATCTTAAATTAGTGATTTCTTAAAGAGTTGTTTTGTGTTTTACCCACAGGCTGAAGTTTTGTGTCAAGGTCCAAGTATTGCAATAGCAATTGAAAGAGATAATGCTGTAACATGCTTTGATCAAATCTTAATGAGGTCAGTGTACTGTATTCTCATTACTACTGGTATTATGCCGTTCTCAATTCTGTAAACCCAATTCTGTATAACTGGAAATTGAAAATGCACTTTTATTTTCGCTGAAGTTCGAGTACGACAACTTGTATGAAAATAACATTGAGGAGAAATTTGATGGTTACATCATAGACATTAGTTAGAGGGGAAACCAGTGTGCGTAAATTCTCAGTACCTGCAATAGCTTTTTGCCTCATCCTATAGAGGGTCAAACTAGAGCAAGAAGGTCGACTTATTTTCATGCGTGCCTATACTATTAGTAATGCATGTGAAGCGGATGGAGCGAAAGTTATGGTGTGAACCAAGAAATTGAATGTTTGTTATTTTATAATGTGCGTAGAGGGAGAAATATTCTATTTCAGGTACTGAGAATTACACTGCACTTCTTGACTTGTGTCTCGTGTTATACGAAAATAATTATGTATTGTAATATTGCAGTATACCGTATTTGAATCCAAAGGTCTTGGATTACTACTGCTAAATGTCTGTTACAAGGATAACACTGAATCATTCTTGTGTTCATTTATCTTGTAATCATTGGCTGAAATATGTACATAAAGATGTGTACATACTTTACCACACTGATACTAAATGTATGTGGATTCTAGCTTTGTGAGAGTGTTTCTTCTGAAACATCTGAGTTTTCCTCAATTATAATATAGTAGAAATGATGATGGCTCAGTGTTTCATGGAATGTGATGTTTTAAACATTGGTTACTTTCCTACTGATAATCAGCATGGTAACTTGACTATTTCTACAACCCCACTGTGCGCAGCACCTACATTTTTGTATATTTATAATTGTTTCTTTTGTACTTGAAGTTTGTCTGAATATGTGTAAGACATGTCTTGTCTTATGAGTGAAACACCAAAGGCAAGATAATGTGTACTGTATTTAGACTTTTGTTTCACCATACTGAGATAGATTTGACAGTAAGTGCATGTGTTTGTCTATAAAGTCAAAACATACTGATATGATTATAGTGAGTGAAGTAAATATGACCTCAATAAATTGAATTTTGATTGATTTGATCTTTTACATGAATAGTCCATTCCAAGGAGAATTATTGCTGTCAAAATATGGTAAACTTATTATGCGACCCAAAGATACAACACAGGTGAGTACACTAATTACAACAAACAAACCTATCGGTTGTTCTTACTTTCCCATGACAACCACTAATATCTATTGAAATGTGTATAGCTATTTTGTATCTGTATATATATAACTAGTAATTATTTCACCAAAATGTAGTAGAATTATATTGATAGGTAGTTCTAGTCAAATTCAGTTTCATCTGTTTCAGTGATTGTGCTTTTTATGTAGGTTTTCTTTCATTGTTGATGTAATTTATTTGTATTGCAAACCAGGGAAATTGCCAATTTTTTCCTTTTTTCTGCTGTCATTGAGGCTTTCACAATTACAAAATGTTGCCAGTACATAAATTTGTTTTTAACATTCTATGCACCTCAGAAATAAGTCGCAAATTTGAAATTGTGCTAATCTAGGAAACTTCAACTTCAACCAATGCTTTGTGAAAATTAGGAAGAAAGAAAAGGGAGGGTTTACCAAACAGATTTTTAAAAAAATAGAGAACAAGATGATGTAAATTTTATCCATGTAATATTTCAAAATTGCCACTAAATACTGTGTTAACTCGATAGGAAAGTAAATGATTGAACGAAATGGTTACCATAAATAAAGAGTCAAATTTCGAACAAAATGATGTAAATTTTATCCATGGAATATTTCAGAATTGCCATGGAATATTATGTTAACTACATTGGAAAGTGAGAGAGTGACAATTTCCTTAAAAATGAGATGGTTACCATAAACTGTCAAATAAACAAGTTATGATTTTGAAAAGAACTAAGCTTTCAAGTTTGAGAAAATTATTAATCAAATTATTTTGATTTTCAAATAAGTAGGTCCAATCTTTCTGAGATAAGTAAGGTAACCTATACCAGAAGATTTATAAATTCCTCAACACTTACATTTATGATCTGTGTATTTCAAAAAATATGTAATGTTCACTCACTATGCCTTTTATTCCTTTGTTGCAGGCTACCAAGTTTTTAGAGTTCTTCTTTGACAAGTTGATGCCAAACAGCCAGAGACAAATTCTACCAACTCAGTAAACTTTATACCAGGACAATAACAAGTATATAAAATTAACCAAAATAATGTACTTGTACCGTCAAAAAGACGCATTGGATAAAACGGCAATACTTACTAGGAATGACCAACATACAGGATGCTTGCTTTTAGAAGCACAACATCTTGGTACTGTTTGTTCAATGTAAAGATACTTTCCCTCTATTTGGAAGGGCACAAGCTGGGGTTTTACAATTTGTTTAGAATTAATTTTGCTGCATAATTACCCTCTTCATGTCAAGTCCATGTAAAAGATAATGTCCGTGGCAAAAGGGTACTGATTCTCGCACTAATCTACTTACTGAAGCATACTGAACTTTGACTTGGTGACAGAAATCAACTTTGCACTCGGGCATAATATATATAAACAATTCGCTTAGATGATTTAGTATGTAAAAGTCAAGGAAATGTCTTGTTATACATGTATATGCACCAGAGATTACTTGCACCAATACTAATGGTATTTTGACTGCAGTGCAGTAACGAAAACACTAATTGCAAACCTGCATGCAAATGAGGGTACGATCATAACTTTTATGTGAAAGTGTGTGATCATTAATATTTTTAATGGAAATTTGCTGTTTTGTATAACAGAACACCATGCCACATCAGCACTCATGCTTGCAGTGTTTTCTGCTGTAATTTTACTCACTACTGTCTTGAAAAGCTGCAGAGAACACTGCAAACACTTGTGTCAAAACTGCAAGTATGTCACACTTGCACTCTAGTGTCATGGGGTTATGTCATATTATGCTATCAAGTGTGCTAATAACCAATTTGCTAGAAACTTTCTTTTTTATGCCATCAAGGCATGCACCGACGTTAACATTACACAACTTGTATACTAAAATAGTATAATTATGGTTTTATGTGTATTCTATTCTAACCAAGAAAAAAAATGCTTGCATACTCAGCTTGTGTCACTTCTAACATTATGAACAAAAATACTATCAACCTAGAAATTTTTGCTGAAGACGTAACTCATTTTCACTTAGTTCACAGGAAAACAAAAACACGAAAATAAGTAGTGACTAAAATGCCTCTTTTGTACATAAACACTGCACCAGACTTTAATAGTAAGTCATCAAAATAAGTCTTTGAGAACTAACTGAAGACTGGAAAATCACAACGTTTACTTGTGGTGAAAATATCTAGGTTTACAATATTCTTCACATATAAATGTGTACTTAGTGCTACTCACAGCATTCCATATCTTGACTGAAGCAGGAATTTATTACGAAGATAAGCAATAACATATCTTATACTATGGCTTAACCGACTTGGCCAATCAGAGGCCTTGATTTCGGTTGGTTATATGGCGCCATAACCCACTCTTTCTTAGAGGTGTGACCTATATATCCTTTTGAGCCAATCACGCTGTAGTATAATTAAGATAGTCAACTCGTTCGTTAGGGTTATGTGCCCAAAAATCAGGCCCCCTCGTTTATTGGCACATAACCCTCCTGAACTCGTTGACTATCTATTACTATTGTCCTTCTGTGTATAAATAATTTCATATTATAAAATTTGTAAATGTTAATTTTTGTATGAACTGTACCATGTAAATATTTGTATGAATCTAAAGCAGGTTATTATCATAATGATATTTTGTACAAAGTGAAATTTAATATTCATGTATGTAATATATACAACCCAGGAAAAAACACCAGTGCCTTTATTTGCTTGTGGTAAGCAGGAATGAGACAAGGTTTATGCAAAGACTTACAATGTAATTAGGATTGGTAAGGTATCAAAACATAAACACCACAGGAACCTGGATCCAATGACTGCTTACTGGCATTGTACATATTGTAGTTTTGCAACATTTGTATTGATGGTTTATTCCTATTTTTGTCTCTGCATGAAGTCTTTTCTTAGCCCATTTCATTTAAGCAAACAAATAGGTGTTTTTACGTGGGTTGTATCTTGGATTGAGTGGTAGCATTGTTAGTTACAAGTTTAGGAAACTATTCGAACTCGACAGAAGAAGTGACTCCACCCGTGATTTACAAGAATACATTCATTGCTTTCGGAGTTTCGGATTGCTAGCCATTACACTTCATGTTAAATATTGAAATAAAAGAATTCATGGCCAAGTTTGTTTTGAAGAACATTCCATATTACATGTAAAACAAAATTACATGTAATGCTATATGTTGATTGTTGTAAATGTAATATCATCCTACACAGGGCAATGCCAGCGCTCTATGTACAAAAAGTACAAATATTAAATACGTACCTTCTAATGACTGTAAATAACTTTAACTGATACATAAATTTTATATTGCAGTGTTTATATGTACAATTGCACATTGTCAAATGATTGTAAAGTTATATTTTTCAATGATAACAAACTTAATTTTTACCACCCTTGAATGGTGGTGGTGTTACTTAGGACAGTATTTGAAGCTGCCTGACTATTAAAAAAACCAAAACCTAATACCCAAACTAGACTTGTCCGAAAACAAAGTCCTTCATAGGCAAAGTTTATCACTTCTCGCAGTTGGGGGTACATTGTGTGCACCTCACAGAGGGACTAATGTCACAAGGAGAGTGAGACTAATCACTCGCTAAATACGGTGTATATTAGAAATATTCCTTCAAGTCAACAAGACAATTGTATGTTGAAAATTCATCACATTTTCATTCAGTTTCAGACAAGTTGTCAGGAATTAAAAATTATAGGTGTACTTAGACTGAGAGTACTAACATTTGTTTGCTGTTGTTGACAATTTTATGCACAGGTGAATTTAATTGTTGACAGGGAGTAAATATTTAATATAATGTCATTGTCAGAAAATGAACAGCATGGCAAGGTCATTCAAAATAAGAGACATTCCTTATTTTTTTCATGAATAGTGAAACCATGATGTTCTTTCATTTTAGTTTGTCAACAAAACTAAGGACAATATACCATGTGATCTTTGTTCATCACAATAGAAGACATTTCCAGGAGATTACACCCTCTAGTGGTAGATTGGAATGATGTATCGTTTGAGGAAAATGTCAGTCAAACATGAACATCTATGAAGGTCACCATATACAAACTTTTCAAATATTTTGTTTTGAAATTGACTTTTTTATTCAGGCTTGAACAAGACTTAAATTTTGTTAAAGTTTACAACTGATTTCAACATCAAATCATAAAATGTAGTACAGATTTTTTGTTTATAATTTACATGTTTTAATTGCATGATTTTTTACAGTCTTCAGTGATTGGCTTAGACCATGTCACATGGTATGGACTAGTGAACAGTGACCTCAGTTTGCATATAGAGGGCAGTATTCATTGTATATTTTCCCTTGGGCACTATTACACAAGCACAGGAGTCCTACTGGTGATTTGCTGTGACTCTGAAAATAATATGAACATGGGAATGTGATGCGTTATAGAATGCTTACTGCCTGGCCTTATTGGGACACTAGTAGACATCACACTATCCCTTGTACTGTTATGTGCAACTACTTCCCTCGGTTTCAGCCTTGGGAAACAGTTGTTGCATAACTATGGTTATAGACTTGTACTAGTGCTCCTCAGAGTGAGGCAGTAAGTGTTCATAATATACTGATAGGTGTGCTCTGTCACTGCAGAATTTATGTTCAAAGTAAACAAGATTTGTTGATGAGAAAGTTCGAAAGTGTAGCCATTGCTCTCCCTACGATCTCTTTAATATTATTTTAATTCATCCATTATACCATACCGACTAGACCACTAGAGGGCAGCATTTTTAGGAAAATGTGTATCTACAATCCTGTATTTCTTTTACAAAAACTGAGTGACCACTGAAAAATTGCACGACGCTTCTCTTCAGTTTATTATAATAATAGTTTGTATTTTATGCTTTGTTTTATTAATTTGACAGTTTGTTCAGTCGTATTGTGTTGAATATGCTTATTATTACTGGTTTCTAGGCAACAGTAATAAAACCGACTTCAAGGTTAATTTGTGTGTTTGTGCTGTATATATTATGACCCTGGATCTGACGCTCAATATGTTATAGCTAGATACTTCCCTACTTGTCACTTACCGGTAATTATTTATTTACCTGTAATATTAACATTAAACACTGGTTTTTACAAATGAAAACAAACATTTTTCTTACCTCTTTGAGAAGCGTAGTATCAGTCACTGACTACTAATACGAACAGTAAATGTTCATACAGACAACTGCAAATTTTGTATAAGCTTATAGAAATATTTTGAAACAAATATTTGGAATGAGGGTAATTCTTTAGGACAGCCTTTGGAATGAGGGCAATTCCTTAGGACAACATTTGGAATGAGGGTGAATCCTTAGGACAGCATTTGGAATGAGGGTAATTCCTTAGGACAGTATTTAGAATGAGGATAAATCCTTAGAACATCATTTGGAGTGAGGGTAATTCCTCAGGACAGTATTTGGAGTGAGGGTAAATCCTTAGGCCACACATGTTGAATTTGTAAGAACTCCTTGAAAATTTATATTTTTAGCGCACAGGATTATCAGTCGGGAGGTCACGGGTCCGAATCCCACTGGAAACGGGTGATTTTTCTGTGACCGACCCAAACCCAGGGTGAGTGTTCGACAGACTCGATGGGTAGGCTGTATCACTCAGCCCAGCCGTGGCTCACTCACAAGACGAGTGCGAATTTGGGGGGACTCCTGGAGTAATGACTCGAAAAGTCGGGGACGATTACTCACCCGGAGCCCGCAGGTGCTATGTTACGTTTGCCGGGCCTGGGTGACTCTGTGATAGCCTATGGACTGACTGGGAAAGCCTTGACAGTTCCACAGCAACGTGATATGGAGCGTGCAACATAGCCCTGTCATGTCGTCCCAAACCCAAATGGATTTCTGTAGCATTTGTGTTTGTTTGTTTGTGTGTATTTGTCTGCAGAAAATCGCTGGGAGGAATTCCCAGCACAAAAATTAAAATAAAATTGTTTTGTGAATTAAAAATCCCAAATAAATGCACAATCTTCATCCACATGGCCCCTTTAACATGTTAATAACGTTATATCATTGGTCTATTAAAAGTGAAGGTATATTGACCTCCAACCTTCGTTCTTCACTGATTTTGTTTTCCATTTCTTACAGGGTTTATTTATCTTTCTGTTTCACTGTGCCTTGAATGACTTTGTAATGCTAGCATGTAGCACATTACAACGCATGTATGTAGTAAGTCTCACCATGCATTTAACTTGTCATACAGTGTATAACTTCAAACTGGACTTTTCTGTATGTTTGATTTATTGATTTCTGTCTCAGAAAGATCATAGAATTAGTGTTCAAGATATTTCTCAAAAACTCTCGGGAGGTTAAAAGCTCAACACATAGAAGGGTTAATAATCCATGACAAATTGCGTCCACACTATCTGAAACCCCTGATACTGTATGAGACATAAGCAGTAACACCCTTTTTGCTTTGTAATATGTAAGTGAAGTATAAAAAACAAGTGCAGCAAATTGAAATATAGCTATACTTGAATTGTCACTTTGTTAACATATCCAAATGCAAGTGCCACAAGCCTAATCCCTCCATCAGAGTGACCAATATTCTAATTCGTTTGTGCGCAGGTTGTATCAAACACAGCCGGTGAACGGTATTTGAAAGAAGTTTTGATTTTAAAATAACATGAATATGCAGTGTTATTTTAACAAAGAAAATGAATGATAGTAATAATGGAACACACAAGCAAACAGTCCATATATATTGGACACTTTGGTATAACCAACCCAATCTGATTAAAATCTGATGTTTTGAAAGTGGCTAGATATCTTTATTTACCTCTATTTCCATAGTTTTGTATCGTTTCTTTTGTTCCGGGTGGGAAGGTGGCGATCAACCGTAAAGTATAAACGAACGACTCAACACGATTGAAGTACAGGTAAATAAAAACATTTAGCCATTTTCACCACATCAGATTTGAGATACGTATGGCAAACATCGTTATGTTGTTCAGATTCTATTTATTCCAATATTTCTTGTTGATTGAAATGAACATGAAATGAACATATCTTACGATAGTTTGGATGGATGACGTATACGACTATGACCATGTTCTTTCAGAATTTGGTTTGTCTTTTGGATGAAATCATCGATTAGTTCACGTAAACGAGTCGTGAAGGGATCAAACCTAGTCCCTGCACGATTGATGGCTGGTTTCCGGTGGTAATAACCTTCTGTGTTCTCCTCAACGCACTGACGCCTTTCTGCTGTAAAGGTAAGGTTGAGAAATGACATCATACGGTCGACATTGGACATCGTATCCTTCTTCAAGTCCTCGTAGTAAACCACTAAAATAGGCCACCTTTTACCAGTTAGCCAACATTTGGGTAACCAATGCCAGCGTTGAATCCCTTTGGCGACAAAGTTTTCCCATTCTGAAACGATAAAGAAAATTATACTGGCATCCCATATCGAAAGTTAAACCAATGACTAAAATATGGAAATGCTAAGAAACGATCGCACAATGTCACACAAGCTCAAGAATTAAAAAAGGAACTTCGTTTGTTTATTGCGGAGGGTGTCTGGCGTCAGTGTAATCATTGCTGAAACTCCATTTCGCACTTCTAACTAAATTTAGAAAACTCTCACACCTTCAACGACAACAGGTTCTGTATTTATTACATTGTATTGAGAGTTGATTAGTCATCAATGATTAAAAGTTGCCGCTCATGTGATATATAGTGCTTTGTGTTCGCTAAATGTAATGTGTTTATTATGTTTTCACTTTGCATTAATCGTAGTTATGTGACCACTACAATTTTCATCATGGTGACATCATATATGAAAGAGTGGACGGTACATGTGAACGTCTTGAGGGTGGGAGGGGGGTTTGCCTAAAAGAAAGTTCGTTTATTGAGCTCGTGTGACATTGTGCGATCGTCAATAATATATTTGTTTCTTACTAGTTTGAGACATATGGCAGAGAACGAACATTGAAGTTTAACAACCTCTCATTCTGAACCATAATGTAACCAACAAAGCCTTCTTTCGTCCGTTTACTTATTGTTTTCGTGATCATAAACATGGTCTTAATTAGTTCTTAGATATTAGAAAATATTTAATAATCATGAAGGTGCTTTAAGTCAGGTTTGGTGGTCAGTTTTCTTTTTCTTCCAAATCAAGAACACTTCTGTTCATTTGAAGTGTAACATGTTGCTCATTCAGCATCACTCCAATTGACATTCGACACATTGCTGTTGACATATGAATTCTACAGTGTGAACGTTCAAGATAGTTTACACTTACTTTCCCCTTTCATGTTTCGCAGTGGATATTGTGATGTTTGACCAGCTCGTTGTCTTCTGTATTCTGCTATTAGCGCATTGTAGGGATTTCGAATAAGCAAAATTGCAGATGAAAACTTATTGTTGTTACACTTATGCGTTTTGACGACAATGTTATTGCCTTTACTGTAATCTTCAAATTCTCCTCGTAAACCTATAGTGGATGGGAAAATATATTTGGGATCAATATAGACTCAACCGAGTATGGTTAATGCTTTGGATTTACTTGATCTTAAGGTGGATGGGGGGGGGGGGGCAACGGAAAGAATGATGTTATCTTAGCTACATTATATTGATGTTATGGGGACAGAGAAAAAACCTGCATTGTACGTATTCTTTCAATTTGGAATAAACAATAATAGTTCTTACATTTTAGCTTCAGTATTATGTGGTCATTTATTTTCATGAAGTGTAAACCTCCCACCATTGTTTACTTCCCACAATGCATCACCCCAGTGTTGAGTTAACACCCTTGAGAGATGACGCAATGCAAGGTTGGTTAAATCGACTTTCCTGGGTTTATCTTAATTACAGGTTAAGATATTCAGCTAAGAAAAAAAGTCAGTCTCGTCTTTGCTTCCCTAATAATATTCAAATATTTACGCAATTCTAAAACATAAAGATGTATCAAATCCTTACCTTGTTTAAAACACATTTGAATATGGTAGAGTTTATGGGGATTATATGCTTCACAAAAGGTAGATAACAATGTACGACAGTCACAAGCAGTATGTTGTTGTATATGCCCCCCCCCCCCACTCATTTGACAATGCCTGCATTGCTCATTGAGCGAATTTATAGTATCACTATAATGTATCTTTTTTGGCTTTGTACACAATTTATTCCAAATCTTGGTTTGGAAAAATAGCGACGCATTTCATCATAGCGACCAAAGGTAGACACAAATTCGTACAACAAACAACCACTACGCACCTTTTCCTTGGAATACACCTTTCCCGACTCTGTAAATAGATCCTGTGTAAATTCCTGAAGCAGTCTCGAGCAGATATCTAGTCCAAGTATTTCCAGATCCGGGAAAACTCGCTAAGCCTACCAGGGGTCTGGTATCCTTGCTCCAATTGGCAAAATCTAACGAGCAGTTCACTGAAAGTTAAGATCCATATCGGCTTCACAGAAATGATATCCTTTATATCAGGAATTTCAATAATGACTAAAGAACAGACCTTCGTACGCATTATCAAATTCAGTACAAAATTCCATCACATTTTCAACAAAATGATGGTCTTTGGTGAAATAGCTATCCACCACCATATATTATCATACTTGAGTGTGTGTATGTGGGGGGGGGGGTGTCAGGGAGAAATGCATGTACATCTATATATATATATGATGTATGTATGTATGTATGTATGTATGTATGTATGTATGTATGTGTGTATGTATGCATGTATGTATGTATGTATGTATGTATGTATGTATGTATGTGTGTATGTATGTATGTATGTATGTATGTATGTATGTATGTATGTGTGTATGTATGTATGTATGTATGTATGCATGTATGTATGTACGTATGCATGTATGTATGTATGTATGTATGTATGTATGTATGTATGTATGTATGTACGTATGCATGTATGTATGTATGTATGTATGTATGTATGTATGTATGTAGGTATGTGCGTGTCTGTCTTCGTCTGCCTGTCTATGTATGTATATGTATGTATGTATGTATGTATGTATGTATGTATGTATGTATGTGTGCCTACCCGGCTGTGTATGTCTGCCAGTCTGTCTGTTTGTCTGTCTGTCTGTCTGTCTGTCTGCCTGTGGGTTGGCAGACAGGCATGTGGGCATGTACGTGGGTAGTATATAGGTAGATATTATGAAAAACACGTAGTTGTGCAATTGCTAGAAATGCTACATAAATGCTATGCTCATCAAATGAAGTTAGTACAGAGATATAAATATTGACAATGGATAATATGTCCTAGAATGAGAAAACCTCAAAGGGACATGTAAAAGTAAACTGAATGCTCCTCGGGGACGAATTTCACTGATAAAAGTATGATGACCCTTGTTTTTTCTTTATTTTAATCAAGGATGGGTTGTTGTTATTTTCGTGAACACATTTAAAGTAACAGCAAAAGATTAAACACTTTATTTTTATGGTCCATTTCAGTTGCACGTGCATAATAATGGAAATACTTCGTACTTATCGCCTGAATTCCATCATTTGCAATTCATTATAATATTTAGGCTAAATGTATAGTATCATTCAATTGATAACCAGATTTAAACTGAATGCCTCCCGTAAGGGAATCACTAATTATGTAAATAAATTAAACTAAAAAACTATGGTAACAGGCTTTGTTTTTTGGACAAGCATGCTTTCTTAGGTTAATGTATGTAAGAGTCTATGATACTGCTTAATTACTAAATATCATTCATTATTCAAAATATAGGAAAAGGTTGTAGCAACAAACTTCATAGGACAGGTGCGTATTATTATGATGTACGTATCACATTATACGAAATTTGAAGCTTGCATTTTTAAGATACAACCTAGTTACCTAAAATCATTAATTATGCAAATTTTTCATTAAAACTAAGCTATATAAAAGATTTTATAGGACATATCCGCTTTGTTATGGTTAACGTATGTACTGAATTATATTGGAATTGAAGTATGTATTCTTAAGATATAGCCTAATTACCGAAAATCATTAATTATGCAAATTATTCATTAACACTGAAAGGTACGCCAACAAGCTTGATAGGACATATGTGATTGTTATGGTTAACGTACGGTATGTAATAAATTATGTTGAATTTGAAGTATGTATTCTTAAGATATAGCCTAATTACCAAAAATAATTAATTATGCAAATTATTCATTAACGCCGTAAGATACATCAACGAATTTTATAGGACAAATGTATGTTATGTTGAACGAATATACTAAATTATATTGAAATTGAAGTATGCAGGCTTAAGATATTGCGTAATTAGTTGATTTCATTAATATGCAAATTTCTCTAATTAAACATTAACAGATCTGGCTCAAAACCTAATCAGGTCTAGCTATTACCCTAAGGATTATATATCCCAAATTTCATTACAATTGAGCCAGCCGTTGTAGTACATCGATATCCATAAACTGAAACAACTCAGAATTGTAATCTTTATGAAATGTAGGTGGACGAAATTTGAGCGTTCTTGTTTTCATTGTAAGCTTATGTTTGAATTAATATTCGAATGCTTTGAAATCTAGAATGGATGGCATGGATCACAACAGACTATACCTCGTACAAATAATTATAAACTTTACATGTTCTTTTTGGATCGGAGATTGGCTGCACTTCAGTACAACAATTTCAACCGTTCACAATTCTGACGTCATGCTAGGGTACAGTGGGAAATGCGATGACGTCATAAATTTAGATTTTTTGGGGGTATTGTGAGAATTACATTGATATATCAAATTTGGAGGTTGTTTTGCTGCTGACGAAATGCTAGAGTATTGTGGAAATAACTATGACATCAGAGTTTTAACAGCTGTTTTATTTAGTTTTGCGGCTAGACTGGTGTTCTTTAGTTCAGCAAACTAGTTATCATTGTAGCAATCACCGAATCAGTAAAATGTTGTCACTCTGTACTTTGTCTTTCACCACTATCGGTCAGAGATGACGAGCGTGATAAAACTAAAAACAATTATGTTAAAGACACGTCATTTATATTCATTTTTAAATCATGATAAATGGACTGGTGAACAGCTTTGGTAACAAACCTGTTGCCAGTTTCAATGTGTCTATCACCTCTCCCCCACACGACTCCATACATTCTGTAGTGGTGTCTGAATGCGCGAGGGTAGGGGTTGTACGCGCTAATCACGGGGATGAAATGTCACCTGATCATGACTAGCATGCCTTGGCTTTACTAATAAAATCCTTCTATTAGTAAAATTCATTGCAATTAACGAGCTCAACATGCCTTTCAATAATTTCATGATGGAAATGTTATTTCAAACTTAACAACAAGAAAACAAGGTTAAGAGCGTAACAGCTTAATAAAAAACAAATAACAATATGACTTTAGCCACTATTTAAGACCAACTTACATTTCTCCGTTATGTTTGCAGCGTTATTCCAGTATGGTCTTGTCGGATTATAAATCACAACCGTTTGACGAGAAGGTAAGTTGAATACTATCATTAAACAAGCTAGGGTCACAAAAAGACTTGCGACAAAGATCACTTTCAAAATGTAAGCCATTGAAGTGCATATATAATATGTATGCTGTATTGTGACACTCTCACACACATAAGTACATAAATTACATATCGACAGTGTGGTGGTATAGCTCTATAATCTCTTGTTGTAAATTACGACTTGTTCTAATCATAAGCTGCGATCAATTGATGCGTGCGTGCGATACAACCAGGCTGACACCGATGAATAGAAACTACACATTCCATACTATGACAGCAAAATCGTCATCTCTTGATAGTATGGAATACATAAATTAAAACGTGTTGCCACTAGATGCAGACACGTACACGCGGGCGCCAATGTCTTGAGGTTTGCATTTGATATCTTCATGGCGGCACCTTAGTTCACTCCAATTAGACAAATTATGGCAGGGAAATGTGTTCATTCAATCTAAGATACCTTCACCCTTTCACCACCACTTGCCTCATGGGATTGTTTGTTCTCCACCAGCCCCCTCACTGACATAATGTGAGAGTGAGTGTTATGTACGTAATCAAACTGATATAAAAATACTTAGAGTTGCTTATTTTTGAAAAATAAGGTATCATTTGAATGGAAAATAAATTTTCTACATCATAGTTGCAAATACATACATTCAAATATCACACACACAATCGAAATATGGATTAAAGTAACAAAATATTAACAAAACTAACACTGGCTGTTTATTTATTGACATATCACAAATAAACAAAATATTTATATTACAAACAAAATTCAAAATACCAACATTTACGTTCTTACAAAACTCCTGTATACTGACTAAATGGTCAAAATCGGCGAAAATTTGTCAGAAAATGTTATTTTCAGTCGTATTAAATTTGAACGAAAATAATCAACGGCCTACTAATCCGATTACGATGCAATAATCGGCCCCGCACCGGCATAAAAGGGTAAAACATATCTGAAGTCGTCGCCCCAATACCTTCAGAAAAATCAGTTTGTGTAATTATATATCATTGTTTGAGAGAACAACAAAAAATTATCACAAAATTTATGCTCAAAATCAGTAAAAAATGCCCACAAGTTGGTAGTATACGAGTCAGAATCGGGACGCCAACATGACGCTTTTTGCCGACATGCTTACCCACAAAAGCAAATATGCAGTCGGGACTTTGAAGTAACGTTGCGATAATCTGATCTTTCCATATACTGCATCGAGTTCACTCAGCCATCTCCTTGTATAAAACACCGTATTCATAGTCAAAATTGAGTGGAAATTTCTACGAACAGCACCTTTATTTACATTGCAAACAATGTTAGGGGGAGACAGATTTTGCTTCGCCGATGTTGAAATTTGAATTTTACATTGAAAAACGCACGTAAAAAATCCGATCGGAAAATCGCCAATATCAAGCGTAAGTTTTCCTCCACTGACCCCTACACAGTGAGCTAATACAAATACAAGTCATTATTGAGCCGTAACAAAAAGAAATAAACCCATATAATCCATGATATAGCCGAAAATTACCCCTAGAACGTTAGCATGGGCGTCGGCATGGTCACAAGATTGCGTAAATTTGAACGACATTCAAAAATTCAACCAGAAACTGCAACTGCCGTCGACAGCTCCCGCGGCCTTAGTATTAGCGGGAATTTGATGCTTACACACAAAGTACACACGTGTTCCCATACCTAAGTACTTGTATTCAACGGTGTATTTCGAGTCAAATTCTGTCGAAATATCCAAAGATAGTGACATAATTTATATCGTAGACCATGTTATGAGAGCCGTTAATTACTTCCGCCATGTTGAAATTCGATTTTTGAGCGAAAAACGCACATAAAATTACGATCGCTCGTCATTTGGATCGTACTCCTGATAAGGGCGGCCCTTTTTATTTTTCTGTTTCTCATCTCCCGACCGACCCTAATTTGCAGCTCCGACATCAGGAAAAAAAAAGTTTTTTTATTTCCGACCGACCCCTGAGCACAGCAAAATTGTAAGGTTCCTCATGGCGTCTTAGACCAGTTCTGCCGAGGCCACGACCTTGCGACATTGGCCCCCTAAAATTACAAATGACGCAATAATTTTCCCACCTTGCGTCGCTTTGGCACATTCATTTTACGGCAGTCTTCAAAATTATCTAAGTCCACGGCCGGACCAGGCCAGGCTCTGACTCGACGTCAATCCCAGAAGTATACTGACTGCGCGCATATGCGTAAGGGAAAGTTTTGTTGACATCATATAAGATACAGTGACAACGCGCAGTTCTATTGTTAACATAAAAATGCCACAAAAAGATCAACTTTGATAAACTTAATCTACAAATTGAAACATTAGAGGGAGCCGGGAGTAGAGGAGACGTCGAAATGGACGTCTCTCGTCACATGTTTTGTCTACCGTCACTGTCGTGACCTCTGACCTACTCACTGACGTGTGCGAAACACTGAACTTGCTACCGGAACGCGGAACATCTATCTGCCACAGCTCAGAAGCCTGAGTAAACCAAATTTATGGGAGAGGTTGTGATTTTCATTTGTTGATGGGTTAAATTAAATGAGTACATGTGTATTTTGATTCCGAAAAAGCTGTGTTAGGGGATCTTGTTGCATGATGTTGACAGTGACACATGTGAATGTTGGGCACTGAATCAATGCGTAATCACTGGCATGGCTGGCCACTATAGACGGCCGATGCATGTGACGGTCTACGGTGGACGAGAAGGACATTTCCGCGCTCTCAATGATTGGGCGTTCAAAGCAATTTCCGCGCTCTCAATGACTGAGTTCAAAGCAATTTCCGCGCTCTCAATGACTGAGCGTTCAAAGCAATTTCCGCGCTCTCAATGACTGAGCGTTCAAAGCAATTTCACCGCTCTCAATGACTGGGCGTTCAAAGCAATTTCAGCGCTCTCAATGACTGAGCGTTCGAAGCAATTTCCGCGCTCTCAATGACTGGGCGTTCAAAGCAATTTCACCGCTCTCAATGACTGGGCGTTCAAAGCAATTTCCGCGCTCTCAATGCCTGGGCGTTCAAAGCAATTTCACCGCTCTCAATGACAGAGTTCAAAGCAATTTCCGCGATGTCAGACATTTCCGCAACAGAAACGATTTCCCAGACAGAAGCGATTTCCCAGACGTACAGAAGTGGAATCCCCACAAGTCACGTGTTAGTGACCCGGAAGTACATGTAACTGGTAAAAATTGTGGACACAGTGACGGTGCCAGTGTGTACACATTGTCATTGATAACTACAGTAGGTATTGTCAGAGATAGCTATAGTAACAGGTATTGCATCCATGGCCAGAAGTCATATATTTTGCAGGAAATACATTTTTACATTTAACTCATGCACGTTTTACATTTTTTTAAACAGAAGTTAGAAATCATTTTTTACATTCTCTGACTGCACGAAATACATTCTAAGACCGGGCGGACGGTCCAGGGAGCTTGTAATAAATGCAT
Organism: Glandiceps talaboti; assembly: GCF_964340395.1. Classification (NCBI taxonomy): domain Eukaryota; kingdom Metazoa; phylum Hemichordata; class Enteropneusta; family Spengelidae; genus Glandiceps; species Glandiceps talaboti. The sequence goes on along the minus strand of NC_135557.1, from coordinate 12,468,071 downwards.
TTAATACATTCTAGAGTTACACGAAATACATTCTAGTAGTATTGGGAGATTTAATGCCGTAACAGTAACAGGCATTGTCCGGGATAACTATAGTACCAGGTAGTGTCAGAGATAGCTATAGTAACAGATATTATCAGAGATAACTATAATAGTAACAGATATTGTCACAGATAGTTGTTGTGGAAAGCTTGTGGGTGTCACGCCCCGGGTGCCTGTATTTGGCTCGTCTGATTTTTCCCAGTACTTCAGGTCTAGATATCCCGTGTTTTATTCGAAACACATTTTTCATATGCCAGTCAGTTGCTGAGGGGTGGAGTCTTGGTCAGGTAGCTATAGCAACACTTTTCTTCCTCTCTCTCTCTCTCTCTCTCTCTCTCTCTCTCTCTCTCTCTCTCTCTCTCTCTCTCTCTCTCTCTCTCTCTCTCTCTCTCTCTCTCTCTCTTCTGTTAAAACCTACTTCTTCCTTTAGGGAAACGTTTTCTTGTATGCCTCCGTGAGGTTGAGGCGTTTATTTTCACGAGTTGGTCGTGATATTTCAGGTTTCGTAGGTTGTGCCGTAGTCTAGAGACGCTGGCATTGGCCAAGGTGTCTGTACTCAAGTTTATATAGTGTATGTTCTGCCATACACAAGGTCAATCGAACAGCTTGGTGTGACGGAGAGGGTTTTTCACGCTTATCGAAGGCTTGCTAACGCTACCAGCTTTCGTAGGCAATCTATTCTAGTGTTTTATTAGGTGTTAAATATCAGAGTTTTTCGTGTACTTTCCACGAGTTCGTCACACTATTTTTTTTCTCTTTAACATAATAATGACGGTTCTAGGGCACCCGAAAAAAATGCCCCTGGAGAAAGGCCTCAGGTGGGATAATTACATACTAGGGCAGGGTCGAAAGTGGTCCTGTTTATGAGTTAATAACTGTTTATTTAGAAATCAAATCCCATGTTTATCGCACTTCGTTTTTTCTAAAATTTCATTTCATTATCAATATTTCAGTCTTTATCAGCATGTTTGAAATGAAAGTGTATGTGTATTTGTAGGCGTGATTGGGGGCATTTATCCTACGGGTTGTTTGTCTGGGGGCGTAGTGTCCTGTTACCAATAATCACAACATCATAGTCCTTTCATCTTACACAAATATCAATTTCTTGATAACTTTCATATATACTGACTGCAACCAATGTTGGAATAGTTGTTTCAACATTCTGATGACAACACGTGAAGTCTATCCTCGATACTCTGTCTGCATACTGACTAGGTGCGTGACTAACGACGTCCAAGTGAAATCCCAATCTATCCAGATATGATGTGATTCGTTTCTGACGTAATATCAAACCATGAATACGTGTTTAAACAATCAACATTTGAAATTACATGTGAATTTGGAACTTAGTGTTTTAGGTGTTGATATCGAGTTTCGAACTTTCGTTTTTTGAAACGCAATCAAAATCAAACCACAAACAACGTTTCACGTTTCAACGTTTTACTGGAAAGTTAGGGACACCTTTTACTCGTACTATCTACAGTTTCTATGAAGTTTGCAGGTTGTTTACTAAAAATGATATCAAAGCGAAGATCAAAGGAAAGCAAAGACAACAAGTAACAGATAGCGTTGGAATATGAACATATCCTTTTGGACGTCCTAAATGTACAAATAAATTGTAAATTTGTAATCAGATGTTTGGGGTGAGACCTCGTTTCTGGCGCATATTGCATGACTAACTGACACCAGCCATCCATCCCATACAGTGACGGTTGTTTGTACATGTACTATTATACAAGAATTGTTTTTAGGTTGTGAGTTATCGTCGGCATTATTTTTTCGATCAAATGTATTTATTGTGATGTCATACCGTTTAAATATATTTGTGTTGTTACCTAGACGGGGATGGGGAGGGGCCGGCTGCGTAACTAGACTGTGTAAAATAAAATAAGATGACTGCTGAGACTTCCAAATCCAAACGGTAAACCCAAACTCTAGACATTCCACACACCCAAAAACTTACAGAGCTCGAGACCCTTGATAGTTTATTATACCCTATGTGTGAATTCCTCGTACTCAAAGTGGGGCTATCGATTTGTTGTGCCACGTCATGCCCGATGATCGACGGGATATTAACGAAGACGTCCGGTTCGCTTCCCTGCGATGTCTCTTTGAGTCGAGCCTAGTGGCACAAATGTTACAATAATGTAACGATAAAAAGTGCACAGCTGAGAAAAGTGAAACATGGTTCATGTTTTGATTTTCGATGAGTCTCAAAAAATGGATGTTCAAAAATCGATATCAACATCCAAAAATCAACTTCGAAATTACTTGTATTTCTAAATGTCGATTGCTTAAAAACGTATTCATGGTTTGAAAACGAATCATATCATCTCTGGATAGATAGGATTTTACTTGGACGTCGTTCGTCACGCACCCGACTATCTTTCAATCTCAAACTATTGGAAGTCTCAGATTGATACACCATAAATACATTTGCGAAGTGTCTGGGCTACATAATTTTAATCATTCAAGGACATAAAATTGATATTACATGTAGTGGACATAAATGAGTTACAAATTACTGTCGTGTTCTGCAACATTTTCTGCTGAAGACATTTTTATTTTTCATGAACATCAACTGGCATTTGTAAAGTGATTATTTCTCCCTCAAGCATACTAAGTGCATTGTTACAATTTATGGATGGGGTACCAATCTTTCTAAAATTCTTGCATACAACAATTGAGCTTCTGCCTGACTCCTCCAAATTCTGTACTTGTGTGTACACATGAAACATGTGTCACTAACACGTGACTTGTGGGGATTCCACTTCTGTACGTCTGGGAAATCGCTTCTGACAGAGAAATCGTTTCTGTTGCGGAAATGTCTGACATCACAGAAATTGCTTTGAAACTCTTATCATTGAGAGAGCTGAAATTGCTTTGAACTCGGTCATTGAGAGCGCGGAAATTGCTTTGAACGCCCAGTCATTGAGAGCGGTGAAATTGCTTTGAACGCCCAGTCATTGAGAGCGCGGAAATTGCTTTGAACGCTCAGTCATTGAGAGCGCGGAAATTGCTTTGAACTCTGTCATTGAGAGCGCGGAAATTGCTTTGAACGCCCAGTCATTGAGAGCGGTGAAATTGCTTTGAACGCCCAGTCATTGAGAGCGCGGAAATTGCTTTGAACTCTGTCATTGAGAGCGCGGAAATTGCTTTGAACGCCCAGTCATTGAGAGCGGTGAAATTGCTTTGAACGCCCAGTCATTGAGAGCGCGGAAATTGCTTCGAACGCTCAGTCATTGAGAGCGCGGAAATTGCTTTGAACTCTGTCATTGAGAGCGCGGAAATTGCTTTGAACGCCCAGTCATTGAGAGCGGTGAAATTGCTTTGAACGCCCAGTCATTGAGAGCGCGGAAATTGCTTTGAACTCTGTCATTGAGAGCGCGGAAATTGCTTTGAACGCCCAATCGTTGAGAGCGCGGAAATGTCCTTCTCGTCCACCGTAGCTTTCCGTATCAAGTTAAGTTTACGGTATGTAACTATGCTGTCATTTGATATCACAGGACCAAATCATGATACACAGCCAGTAACGGTTAATTAATAAAAAATAAATTATTTTAAAGTTTGTTTGACTATTATTTGTAAGTTTTTCGTTCACATTTGGTACTTTTTAAAGGGATTTTTTTCTTCTTCAAAATGTCATGAATTTGAAGAGGGAATGATAAACACAGCAGTGTACTAACAATTTTAAAAATGAAACAAGTGGTTACAAGTTTAGGATTTCTCAAAGTTTTTATTCAATCATATGTTCACTGTGACTTATTTTGAAGTTGTTCTTTGTCCTTGTCTGAAAAAAGGGAATTATGAATTTGAGCACTGCTATTCATTGATATTCAGATTAAAAATTGTGACTACCTGGCTGTCCAATCTTTCTAAACAATATATAATATACTCTGTAGAAATGACTTAAAATTACATAATCTTAATTGCCTTCTTTTTATAAGGTGTAATGTGTAGTACACAATTTTCAAAAAATAGCTTACTGGGAACTGTTATTATGAATGGCATTTTTTTATGTAGTTAGGTAATGGTCTATACGTAATGGAATATCTCAGACCACAGTATCTCTATAGTGGTCTGAGATAATTTATATGAATATTTCATAGGCAATAATAATTGACCCCACTCCCTGTCAAATGTCACCACTTTTTGCAACCAAGGGGCCTTTGTCCCCACTTGTTGGAAACCTTGGCAGAACACTGCAGTCTACCCCCCCCCCCACCCCATTTGTTACATCAGAGCAGCATGTGTCTTTCATCATGGCTGAAGCCGTTGAGGTTTGATGAGGGACAGGGCTCAAAATTAATACTATCGCGCAGTACATTTAGCTGCAATGTAATAATAGCTCAGAATATTTCCATCATTTTCAAAATTATGCTTAAAATTGGTAAAAGTCATACTCCATTCCTAATTTCTTGACCAGTTTTTAGCTTTAAATCAGTTGTATCATCGGGGAAATGATCGACTCCATAGCGTTTCATGACCCATGACATGCATGATTCCGATGTTTACATTATTACTTTTAATTACTTTTAAACAGTACATCCCAAAGGAGTTCTGCGTTCTAGAAATGTTTACATGTTATCTGGTGGATTATTTTGACAAGTTCACACTGAAGAAAAATGTTTCATAGAAGTAATGATTTATATAAATGAAAATTCATCTCGCACACTGATGACAATCACGTAAGTGTTTCAAAAAGTTACACACTGAAGTTCAAATTGGATAACTTGAAAAAATTGTTAGCGATGTCAATGCCACTTTGATTAATAGGACGAATGTATTAGTACTCCTGATAAAATCATACAATAGTTCATGGCTACAGATATACACCCATCAGGATGATAAGTATTCAATCATCTTCTTACAAAGTTGTTCTACGGACTTGTCAACTTTGCTAAAATGAAGGAAAGAGACCTGTAACAAGGAATTCAATGAAGAGAAGAGAAAAGAAGTTGTAGAGAGACTGACAGGACAGAAAGGACAGAGAGTAGAACTGAAAAAATACAGATTTTTTTTCTTGCCCCCCTTTTTTTTTTATTTCGCCCGCCCGCCCCACCTGACTTTTCCATTGGAGATGAGAAACAAAAAAAAAAAAACCCTCACCCTAATCGTTCACTGTCAAGCTTTCAAAATGACAGTGTAGATAAACAAGGCTAATACGCATGTGTGGAACTAGTTATGGCAGCAATTTTTGCAGCATTAGCTGCCGTTTAACGGCGAGGTAGGTGAATGAACTTTGGCGTTCCCTCAATTGAGGGAATCGGTGGGCGCCCTAGTAGCGCGTTCCCTCAATTGAGGGAATCGGTGGTGAAAGGGTTAAGGTGAATGTACAGTTTCATATCGGTTTTGAAGTGGTTGTGTCAAATAGAGCCAGTAAATGGTGACTTGAAATGGACTGTATGTATACCCGACAATGTATCAGTGAGATATACCCAGTTAAGATTGAAAATCAAGCTGTATAGCAGCCACACTGTTTCTGTATGATTATCTTCGCGATGTTACGTCGGTTCTATTTTACAGCTCTTTCTCTTTTCCTTGTTCCTGTCTGTAATATACAATCTGTTTAATATATCAAGAATGTCTACAGATTTGCAAAAGCTCATCCAGAGAGAAGGCTGACTAGGATTAGGATTATAATTATGCTAATTTATGCACCCAAAATTAACTCAACAAATTATCACATGGTGCCTCATGGCATATACCTATCACATGGTGTCTCATTTATGTGAAAAATATTGTCAAATATTATTTTATTTTTAAATAGGGTTAATCATTATGCTAGAGCTTCATAAATAGTATGTGTGCCAGAATTGATTTGACCCAAAAGCATCGACAGCGTATTTTAGTTATAACACTAACGAGCCAACTGGATGTACACATATTCTATCTCTTTTAGCTATCGAAATAACAATTCCAAATATTGCCTTATTCCGGTCCAGTAAAACTTTTGAAAATGTCTTTCACTGCTTTGATGTACAGAAATACGTTTTGTTTCTACACGTCAAAATAGTTCCAGGTTGATTTCAGTTTGGTATTGAAGCGGCTGTAAAAAGCAGAGAGTCGATGACTGTGTCACTAAAGAAAACAACGTATTGGTTGATTCCAGGTGGTATTCAAAAGGTGAAGTCAGCGAGGTAGACTTTACATCTGCTAAAACTAAGGGGAAAAAGTGTTTCCATACAAAAAGTGTTTCAAAATCAAGTAACTCCACATGATAGTAAGGTGACTGATACACCAATTCAGTTGCCACTGAAGATAATATGCAGGACTTTTAAATGTGTACACAACTGCACATACTGGTAAACATTCCGCCATTTTATCAACATGTCCTTCATTTTGTAATGATTATATGCCAAAGTCATAAGATGACAAGTTTCCAAGGTTTCTTTGAGTTGGCTATAAAGAGATGAAGAATGTTTTGACATGCATTTTGGTGATCGTGTAAAGCACTGTTCATTTTAGTAAATGATGTGCAATTACTCAATTAGCCACAACTGTTGAAAGTGCAACTCGTGATCAGGCAAACTCAACATTGTGGTGTAATTTCAGGAGAGGTACAGTAACTGCATCAAAAATGAAGTCTGTGTATATGTCACACTGATCCAGCAACTCCTTCTGCTGGTACAATTATGGGGATTTGTTACTCACAAAATTCACAAAGTCCATTTCTGAAGCTACAACATGGGGGTGTCAACATAAAAAAAATGGCCAGGAAGAAATTTATAGAACACGTGTCAAAACATTATCCTAATTTAGTTGTTAGATGTTATGGATTTGTAATGAATCCAGATTTTCCATATATGGGTGCTTACCCTGGTAGAACTGTAAACTGTGATTGTCATGGGTAGGGTCTCTTGAAATAAAATGCCCCTTCTGCGATAGGAATATGTTACTTTCAGATAATGTTGACTGTTTAGAGAAGGATGATAAAGGCTGTTTAAAACTAAAGAAAACCCATTCATACTATTATCAAGTCCAAACACAACTTGGTGTTTATAGATATGACTTTGGCTATTTTATTGTTTGGAATGAAAAAGACTTTCACATTGAGATAATAGAGTTTGAGAAAGACTTCTGGTCAAATGTATGTGGCAAAATTAGAACTTTTTTTTAGAATTAGTAGGGAAATTGCATGCTCTCCAGGTAGTTGAGGAAGTATAAAGAGCCGTTCTGCTGCCATTGATCCGTGCCAGGGGTAATAATTGTGAGCGCCTTGAGCTGTCAGGAGGTAAGGTGCATTATAAATTCGCACTATCATTAGCATTTTTATTATTCACATGATTATTTTTCTTATTATTCAATAAATTGATAATATATTATTTCATATGAAAATATTCCTGTTATTTACGTTTTCAGAGAATACACTCTGCAAACAATGTACCCAGTAGAACAATCATGAGAACCAAGTGGGACAATAAGGCCAGCAGAATTTGTGAGGATAACAGTGAGTCACTGCAGCTCTCCAGATTTGAACAGTGGAAGAAATAGAGACACTTGAAGCAGTACTGTCTGTTCATGACACTTCCTCTACAGTCAGTATGGGACATATACCAAGTACTGCTGCTCTAGTTGGGTTATGGGTTACAGAATTTTCAAATATTTGATGGTTTCAATTGTTATACAAAAAATATTTCAGTTTTGTAAGTTTTTAAATACATTCTTGCCGAGTGTAATATTATTCATTTCAAGGTAATGTCAGTGGCAGGGCATAACGTCTCATTACATTAGCTCTGTTAGAGCTATTTGTCATGTCATTCACTATTGTATCCTTAGTGTCTGTAAGTGTACGTTTAGTATTCATACATTAGTGAATATACGATTACATAAATGCTTCTGCATGTCAATGAGATCTTATATATCTAAGTCTGAAACCATGGCAAAGAAAGTCCTCCCTTACCTTCTGTTGTAAAAGATGATATTATTGACTTCCAGCAAAGTGATGCAAACCTTGCAAGAAGTGTACATGTTCTCGTCTCTACAATGGGATGTACTTTCCAAGAGAAAGTACACTATTATTCGGCAAAGTGATGCAAACCTTGTAAGATGTGTACAGGATCTCTACGATGGGGGTGTATTTTCAACAGAAAGTATACTATTATTCGGCAAAGTGAATTGCAATCTTTGTCAAAGTTGAGTAAAGACAGAGAAGTAAGGATTCTGCCATACGTCAAACTACATGAGCACATCCTTGGTTTGGATTTAGGTCAGCTGGATACAGTAACTTTGGATGGAAAGGTAGTTGGCTTGTACAGAACACCCGAGGAGCTGCTACTTAAGATGGTTCAATTATATTTTGTTAATTTATTTATTTATCGGATAACCAACCAGAGCTAGTCCCATTTATAGGCTCTTTTGGTTCAGAGTTACTGCAGGGGAAACCAGAGTACCAAGGGAAAACCTGCCTTGTACTGTAAAGTCAAACTGAAGGACACGCTTCTTACTTACAGCGTGGTAAAGTTCCTCAAATCCTGAATGGGTTCGAACCCCAGTGATGCAGGAAAGTAATCATAACTTAGTTAATTTGTTTTGCCAAGAGGAGGGTGTCTTTCATGTAGCCATAGGGTCAGATGGGACACCCTTTGGGAAATATAATGCAACTATAACTGGGTAGTAAGTTTTCTAAATGTTTTATTATGTACACACATTGAAGGCAGAGTTGCATAACATAGTAAGTAAAGTGTATCATGTCAACAATGTAAAGATAAGTTTCAAGTTTATCTTCTACCATTTGATCAGAAGGGTATTGCAATTGTGTCTGGTGAACTGTCGAATCCAGCCACCTATTTCAGTTCATTTGCTAATGTAAGTAAATCAAATATTGCTATTATAGGTGCCAGACTAACCTCCCTAAGGTTACTAGTATTTCCCTTGGCTCAACGAAGAAAAATATTGGGGAATTAGCATCTAATGGTACTAATTTTGAGATACCATATCAAAAGTGCTATCCACTGTCTAATATGATTGTACAGCTCTGTTGGGCATGAATAGAAGGGGATTCAAGTTGGTCGGTAGCTGCATATCCAATCACCAACATTAATGGGGCACAACCTAAGTTTATACCTTTTTACGACACAATACTTTGCTGCATATTCAGAGGTTACTCAAACAATTCTATTCACTCTGAGCACACTGCACTTGCAATTGACTGAAATCAAACCTGGTATAAAGGTATACCTTATAAATGATCCAACGATGTAATTTTCATGTCTCAAAAATATGGAGTAAATCACTATCTTGTATTCAAATGTTCTAACAATGCCAAACGACAATGGTAATTTCATGGAGACATGCATTGACATAAAAATTATACATTAACTGTGGAAAGATTAATACAAAGCTTGTACTTGAAACTCTTAGCAATATTGTTTATGGGAAAAGTTTTGTATGGCGGTGATGGAGCATCCCATATATAGTTCAGAAGCTGCTTTTTTCAACAGGCGAAAAGAAAACCAGCTCATTTAACATTGACAGACGTATACACGGGCTATCACACCCACCTCACTTCCTTGAAAGGATCAGGAACTATTATGTTGTCTGAGATGCGAGATTTGACTTATGGGGAATTCCGAAATCTATCCTCCACACTTTAAAGATGTAGCTGACTCTGGTATGACAAAATTCTTCAGTTGCAAACTGTTTATGTCAATACATTTCACAGAAACATTCTTAACCAGGCACAATACATCAAGCACTCTGCAACATTTTTTAGCATCATGATCAGTTCCAGTATTGATCCCAACTATAAAGTAAAACTTGATACAAAATCTTCTTTTTCATGAGATGACACAGGGAGGTAAAATCAATAGAACAAACAAGAAAGAACACTGGAAGAAGTTCATATGTTTGCAGACACACAGTGGCTTAACTATGGGTATTTTAAAGCTGGCAGATGAGACAAGAATGCATGCAAGCCGTGTCTTGCTACAACAAACAACTTTGTTTTCATGCATTGAGGCAAACATTATTGCTAGAACAAAATCTTTCTGAAAAACTGAATGAAAAAGAAAGGCAGCATTACAAGGATAGAAAACAAAAAATAGGAAATGTATGACCTTTCTCACTATTGACACAATGAACCTATCCAAACATAGATCAGTCCGAAGATAAATACTGACAAAATGTTCAAGAGGGATTGTTAAACCTGCCAGTACAGTACAGATGGACGCATGTGAGATATCTGTTTCAACTGTGGTGAAGAAGGCCATTGGGCAAGCTCCAAAAAACAAGTTTGTTAAAAATGCAAGAACATTGGGCATTTGAAAAAGGACTACCCATCTAAAAAAAAAGTTGGCAGGTTAGTGCCTGCTGTGAAATTATACAATATATGTGTGTGTGTGTGTGTGTGTGTGTGTGTGTGTGTGTGTGTGTGTGTGTCATGCATGTGTGTGTGTATGTGTGTGTGTGTGTGTGTCTGTGTCTGTGTGTGATATATGTGTGGAAGGATGGATGGGGTGTGTGTGTACATACTTACGTACGCATGTGCTCCAAGAGTTTGTGCCTAACAAGTTCCCAAAGATAATAAAACACTTTATTTCCCTGAACCTTTTCAGAATGACACACCATCAGCAGCAATTTTGAAACTACCCAATACACACCTACATGTAAGACAAAAAATAAACAATGGGAATATTATGGGGTGAACAGTAAAACTATTATACATATCTAAGGGACGAGGCCAATAAATCAATGTTTTGTTATTTATTTATTTAGGCCTCAGAACCCCCCCCCCCCCTCACCTTCTAACTTAATTGACCACATTTGGCATTCTCAGACAGTCCAATCAATATCAAATCAGTAGTATGTATTACTATGAATACAAAGCCAGTGTGTAGTTAGAAACTGTTTTCTTACTATACTTTCATACAGAAATATATATGTACTATAGTTTGGAACAGTTCCCATTAATAGTAAACATTTTTTTTGAGAACAATGTAAAATGGTACACTCCCACCCCCAAAATAAAAGAATTGTTTTGTTTTTTTATTTTAAACTGATTTATCTCAATCCTCAATAACCGGAAAGTTTCCCTTTTGAAAGCCAAAAAATCATAGAGAGAGAGAGAGAGAGAGAGAGAGAGAGAGAGAGAGAGAGAGAGAGAGAGAGAGAGAGAGAGAGAGAGAGAGAGAGAGAGAGAGAGAGAAACATACTGGTAAAACTACATACCTCAAACCCAACTTCAAATGTTCGAGACCAACGTTAAAACTAAACTGTGTCGTTTTGTTTGCTGGATGCCTTTCCAACCCAACTTAAATGAAGTAAACAGAGATGATAGTTTTATCGACCTACTTTTGACAATTTTTAGGCATATATTGGAGAGTGCACAAGAGAGAAATTTTCCAGTCTTAATAGAGTTTTGTGTCCTGGCATGACAGACGCCCACCCCGTCTGTAGCAAGGCATATGAAATTAGAAGCGTTCAGTTCTTTTTTCCTTTCTGATACACTAGTGTAAAGACCAACTGTACATTCTGGTAGTTCTAGAACATTCAGAAAATCAGACTCACCCTCTGCATCTATAATCTAATACACACAATCAGAGTGTCCAAATTAGATACACCAGTGACTTCATCTAGTATAGGTTTGAATCATATACTAAAGTATTTTGAAAGGGCAGTTCTTGACAGCATTCACCATCTTATGGCTCATTCACTCTACTTATTGCACACTGGAAGTCATCAATGCACTCGTGATGTGAGGAGTGGAATCCTGAAAGATCTTGTACAACTCTATCATGTATTGTATTGTATTGTATCGTATTGTATCATATTGTATCGTATCGTATCGTATCGTATCGTATTGTATTGTATTGTATTTTATAAAAGAAAAGTGTACACTTACATTGAGTTTTGCATCTCTAGCAAAGGCTCCAGTTTTACGTTTGATATTTGTTGGTGTAGACACATTTCAGAGACGATCGTTTTAGCTTCACTTTTCCATGGGCTGTTTGTTGTAGCAGACTTCATGTTTTGTTGGAGGGTCGACCGGTCTACCGCAGACTTGTTGATCAGAAAAATGACTCAGAAATCTCAGTACTTTTTAAATTTAGCATAGTAATAACTCGGTAATAGCCATTCCTTGGATTCAGTGTGCCAAATCTGGAAATTACCGTACAAAATATACGTACAATTAGTTCGTTAGACAATAACTGATTTAGGGGTGACGACTTCAAATAAACATTCATTAAAAAATCAACTTGCCCACCTCGCCTTTGAACTTGAAGCTCTGAGTAAAGTCGTATTTCCTGTTTAGCTGACTCAAGCTGCACTACTGCAGGCCTGGCAAGCAGGATGTCCACGTGACAAAATCATCGCTCTATTTAGATCATGTCACCAAATTCAAATTCAGTTTCATTAATGATTTATTACACGAAAAGGAGATATATTCTACATACCTATGACCCTTGCATTTTACGTTTCGTCAGATTGTCTTTCTTTGTTACCTTATTTCCCCATTTTATATAAACATTTTGAAACTTGCACTACTCGGTGCACATTTTCTGTGTCAATACTGTCATGCATCGCCATCAATCACGGGAATTCGACTAACCATTTCTTTTTAACAATCTCTCTCTTAAATGTGGCCTTTTTCGTTTCTTACATCGGCCGAAACCAGTCAGGTATTTGCGGCGGCGACGGAGACATCTCGTTTTTCCGATATGATTTGACTAATGATGTTTGCACGGCATCGAAGATGTCTGCTTTATCGCCAGCCACATAAAGTAATGGCAACTCCTTCCTTCTGCTGAGAGTGTCGTAGATCGTAGAGGTCCATGGACGTAGTTCTCTGACACAGTTTTGTCACAGGCCCCTCTAGAGAGCTCGAGGCAAGGCGCGACTCCCTACATGTACACGTCCTCGTCAAACAAATCGTAGCGTGTGGCATAGTTTTTTTTCACTTCTTTATAGGAATATAGCAAATGGTAGTGCATTTTGATGACTTGCTGGCAAAGGTTTGACGATATATGATAATAAATTTTCGAATCGCCACTGTGGCTATGGCTTTGAAAATATTTTCGCATTTGCAAGTGTGGCAAATGGACAGCGCGAGTACAGGGCGACAGTATGTATCTATTATAGAGCCATCTTACGAAGCAAGTGACATAATGTTGGCACTTCAAAAGTCATTGGAAATTATTGCAGCATAGGTGATGGGCTAGCTTTATACTTACAACCTTTGAGTTGGTCTTGATATTGCCGTTCAAGAATGAGAAGCATGCAATGACACCAAATTGCTATCAATTGTGGTCACTTGTAGAAAATGTAAACATTGGTAAGAGCCACAGCAGATGAACAAATCATTTGACGTACCGCTTAGCCCGTCTACAGTGCATGAAGTAAGATCTCAGCATTTGGTCTGCCTAGTCAGTACCGCCCATGTGTTAAAGATTGTTGAACTCATAGATAAAGGCAGGCTTATGGGCTCTTCAACCATCTTGAATAAACACGCACATGTGCACAGTCGCCACTTTGTTCGGTCGGCTGTTGATAATCAATGGTTCTCTTTCAATAAGAGTCCGCCCATAGACAATGCATTGGCTGTCTCATATTCGCCATTCAATGTAAAAGTTGCGTCGTCAAAATCTTATATAAGCTAGTGTTTCGACCGACACCGGTAATTTAATTCCCGCCTTCCCGATAAGAGAGAAAAAATGTCACTTTGTAACTAAAATATGTAGCCTGACCTTGTTTTTGAAGGTTGTTGACCTATACAACTAGTATTACTTCTCGTGTTTTCTGGAATTCTCTCCGCCACTTTGGTTTTTAATTTATTCTGCTGAGACCACAGCAAACAGAAGTTTCTCACCTTTCTTCATGTTTATATAGTTATCAACATATCAACATACCAAAATCATAAACCCAGAAACAAAAAAAAGTCGCCTACCTCGACAAGAATCTCTGGATCTCTGGCTTTTTTTGTCTGGCTAGACAAAATATCTCTTTGAAGTTGTAAATCATCTTATTGTCTGGCACGACAAGAACTCAAATATAATCAATTGATTGTCTCAAAAAATATCAAAAATATCCACCTTATGTTACCACTGCCAGGGAGGTGTGAATTTAGCGATGATCTCCAAAGATAATGGTAGCTCACGCAAAGAAAGTGTAACAATATTGATAAAGATGTTTGTCACGCCAGACGATTGACGAACGCGAGTCAGACGATAAAATGAAGCAATATTAATGTCAACGAGATTTTTGTCGAGCCTGACGATAACATATAGCAATGTTAATGAGATTTTTGTCGAGCTAGGCGACGTTTTGTTTTAGGGTTTATGATTTTAGAATTCGTTGTAGTTGCAACCCTTGGCTACTAGTGTGTGACGCTGACCTAGTTCATACAAATCAACGCATGGTTATATTAAACCAATTGCAGCAACGTGTCATCCGCGTATCCGGCAGTCTCGGGCTAAAGAAGTGAGCCACCAACGTTCATGTTGGCAAGACAGATCTCCCGAACTCGCACTTACACACACAAATCTATCACTACAATATGGAAAGGCTGGGTTTATAATTTTTATTGACAAGTTTGTTCTTTTATTCATGGTTATTTACAATCATAGCTTTATTGTGCCAGAATGTCCATTGGTTTTTTTTCAAGCAACTCGTGCAATAATGTTGTCGTTATGGTACTACAGTGCGTTGGTACAAGTAACCTCTGGTACATACGTAATAATGTGTAATATTCTTTCGCCTCAAGTTTGTTCAAAGGTAAACTGAGCACGCAAAGACGTTATTGACAATGTCTTCAGCACCACTAACAAAGACAGATGATTTGCATGGAAAGGATATAATATTAATGCAATTATGTCAAGGATAAACAAATGTAATTTCTGGAGATTATACCGTAATATAAAGCTTGATACGCCTGAACGAATTCCCCTCATTTACTGGATGTCGCGTCGGCATGGTTTTTGTTGTACACAGTGCAACAGCTTGTTTGCATAGCATGGTGTACATTCTAGTCAGAAGGCTTAACACCAGCTTTAAGGATTATTGTTACACGCCGGATAAAAGCACAACATTTTGGCATGAATGTTCCTTTATAGGACGTACTGATTGACTTTAGAAGGGGAGCCCACTTGAATATTTGCATAAATATGCATAAATCGGTAAAATTAGAAATGACCACCAACACCTTCAAGAAATCCCATGTTTCTCGGAAATAAGGCTCAAAAAATATGCTACTTTTGATTTTTGTCTCGGAGTACGGTTGAATATTTGCATACATTTGCATAAATCACTGATTTTCAAAATGGCCAGAATCAACCTGGAACAATTCTGTTACAGAGTAATAACTTAATTAAAGAAACCAAATTTGGAATGGGTGTTCCATAGGACCTAATTTAGCCTTAAGCACCGGTTTGAAAACATGCATGAATTTGCATAAATCAGAAAAAATAAGATGTTCACTATCAAACACATATTTCTGTGAAATAGCTCAATTTGCAAAACTTCATACTGATTTAAGAGCACACAATGTTTCTTTTGATATATTTCTTGATAATGACCAAGAAAAGAATCCCAAATATTTACAGAAATGTGCAAAAATCAGAAAATTCAAAACATTTGCTACACTTTAAACAAAGCCTTCAGTTCTGGTAAATAACATGCTTTTGGCAGCTTAAGCATGAAATATATGGCTCTTGTCATGATATAACTACAATGCCCATTAATGAAAATTGTATTTTCCCCTAATATTACAAGAATGGTGTGATGGAAGAAGAATTCAGAGCTCTTTTGAAAAACGCTAGAAGAATGTTAATGTCCTGGAAAGCTAGAGATTGTAAGGAAAAACACTGTATAACTTCACAATGTTAAGGTAAATTCTCATAAGAAAGTATAAAAAAGTTTAGTGTCAATGTCAAGATGCCCTCTGACTTCACTAATGTATGTATGTAAAGATTTGTTCTTCTTTCAGAACCTAAATATGACAGCAATCTCTTCTGTGGTGTCTGTGTTAAATATGGAGAACTTCCAAAATTACTTTTCTGTTACCATTCTGGTAATATAAGCTCAGACAATAATTTTCAACATATGAATCATACTTATGTTATGAAAACTTCTCTTTACTTCGCTACTGAGGAATACAATTTGTCAAAGTACCTTATTTACTAGGAATATGAGATTTTTCCAGTGTGACAGCATATACATTGTAGTTGACTTTTACTGATTTATGCGAATTTACACAAATATTTAAGGACTATGCTAGGCTATTATCATTAAATAGATCTTAATGAACACTCACGCCAGAGTGTTTTTTTTTCTTCCAATTTTAAATTTTGCAGAAATATATTTTTAAAGTGATGGCAGCCATTTTTTATTTGACTGATATATGCAAATTTATTCAAATTTTCAGGAGGGCTTCTGGCTTAAAACAATTAGTAGGTACTGAGGAACAATCATGCCAAATTTGGCGCCATTATGTAAATTGTTTTCAAGGGTAATAATGGCCATTATGAATTTTATTGATATACATGAATATATGCAGATATTCTATAAAAAAAAGCAGCATGATTCATGCCAAAATTAGTGCCTTTTAGTGAGTCATTTTGCTGAAACATATGATTTTTCGTGGTTGATGGTGGCCTCTTTAATATTTCTGATTTATGCAAATGTATGCAAATATTCATGAGGGCTCCTATCCTAAAATCAATAAGTAGGTCCTTAGGAACACTTATGCCAAATTTGGTGCTTTTATCGGGCATGTAACAATAAAGTTGTTAAATTAAGCCACCTGTCTATTAGTGCCGTGCGCCCTCAACGGCCTTAGCTCATGGGCATCATGGAACAATAAAGCTAAGATTATGTATGGATATTTATAATCGAAAAACAATAGTATGTAATACAAATACGCGTAAACAACGCATGTGCGTGAAACTGACATATGTGAAGTGAGCGGACGATCGTGACTATATTTTTGCAATAAAGCTTACTGATGATGTGTATTTTCAGTGTTCACCTCCTTCCTTTGATGTAATAATCTTCAGATTCAACGAGAATATCTATACAAACACTTGAAACCCCTGAAAACCTAGTGTTTCTGACTGTAGAACAACACCATGATCCCTAGACTGTCGACAGTCGCTCGCGCCTTTTTTCCCCTACGTTTTATCTAGACTTAAGTCGTTGCCACGCTCCGATCCGGCGCAATACTACTATAATCGCATACTGATAACGAGGGCCGGTAGAAGGTAATTGTAATGTCATAGAAGGCATGCATTAACATTAATATTATGCTATAGTAGTTTAATAAATTATGTAAGTATTCTCATTTGAGTAAAAAAACTTATTATAAACTCAGCTTGTGCCACTTTAATGACAATATTTCGAAGCTTTTTGAGACCTGCAAGCAAAGCAGTCTATCTGTATATCGGTAGGTTTCAACATAACAATACTTTGGCAAAGCTACAAAATATGACGACGTGTTGTTGTGTACGGTGAAAACCCAGTGTGTACGCCATATAGGAAAGGAGTCAGGATGGATAATATTTTTGTTAAAGTTCAGATCACAATTTCATTTTGATACTGATAAATCAATATAAATAAAAAAAAGGTGTAAAAGGAGAATTTTATACATGTTGAGTATAGGCAATTTACAATATCTGAGATTTTGGCTAATTTATCGAAATTGTATATCAGTCGGGATAAATCGTGCCTGATTTAATGAGTACAAATAAACATGTTCTACAAGTGTTTAATTGAAACCCAGCGTTTAAATATCTTGAATGATAAACTTACAACGTAAAATACAATTCGATCTCCGACCAATATCTTAATTAAACATAACTGATGATTCGTGAATAACGTTAACAATCCGTGACAAATTGCGTCCACCCCTTCTCAAACCCTTAACACTGCATGAGATATAAGCAGTAACACCCTTTTTGTTTTTTGCTTTGTTGCTTTTCAACATTCAATATGTAATAAGAGGGTGCGCCCTCTCTGGTGAAGTATGAAAAACAAGCGCAGCAAAATCCATTGAATTGTCACTTTGTTTTTTTTCTAGACTTAATAAATCGAATTGAAGGTATACAATTTGTTACAGAATAGTTATATTAAGAGGGTACTCAAAATATTAATAATGTCTGCTATGTGAATACTTTAAATTAGTAAGCGGGTGTTGGTAAACATTGGTCAGTGATAAGATTGTCTTGTTTCTTGCTTTCTAAATTTAATCTGATAAAATATAGCTGACATAGTGCTAGAATATGAGCTATTGGTTGGCCAGTCGGATTATACTAGACAGGCATCATTTCATGTCCATCTATGCATCTTTATAATGACGTCACCATAATGTCATAATGACGTCATCATCCCAAGGCCGAATTGGCATGGGCAATGTGTTGTGTTTCGCTACATCTAGAAAGAGATATTTCACTGGACCAGAATAAGGCAATATTTGGAATTGTTATTTCGATAGCTTAAAGAGATAGAATATGTGTACATCCAATTGGCTCGTTAGTGTTATAATTAAAATACGCTGTCGATATCTTCCTTACATATCAAAAGCTTTTGGGTCAAATCAATTCTGGCACACGTACTATTTATGAAGCTCTAGCATAATGATTAACCCGAATTATATACTAATTATATACTAATTATATACTAATTAACATTTTTTTAATTATATTTAAAAGAAGAATCTGAAAAAATGAAATAATATTTGACAATATTTTTGACATAAATAAGACACCATGTGATTGGTACATGCCAGGAAACACCGTGTGATAATTTGTTGGGTTAATTTTGGATGCATAAATTAGCATAATAATAATCCTAATCCTAGTCAACTTTCTCTCTGGATTTATTTCTCTCTGAGTTTTTGCAAATCTGTAGACATTCTTAATATATCAAACAGATTGTATATTACAGACAGGAACAATGAAAATAGAGAGAGATGTAGTAGAACCGAAGTAACATCGCGAACATAATCATACAAAACAGTATGGCAGCTATATAGCTTGATTTTCAATCTTAACTAGTGATATCTCTGTGATACAGTGTCGAGGTATATATACAACCCATTTAAAGCCACCATTTACTGGCTCTGTTTGACACAACCACTTCGAAACCGATATGAAACTGTACATTCACCTTAAGGTAGCTTAGATTGAATGAACACATTTTCCTGCAATAATGTGTCAAATTGGAGTGAACTAAGGTGCCGCCATGAAGATATGAACTGCAAACCTCAAGATATTGGCGCCCGCGTGTACGTGTCTGCATCTAGTGGCAACACGTTTTGATTTATGTATTCCATACTATCAAGAGATGACGATTTTGCTGTCATAGTATAGAATGTGTGGTTTCTATTAATCGGAGTCAGCCTGGTTGTATCGCACGCATCCGTTGATCGCAGCTTATGATTAGAACAAGCCGTAATTTACAACAAGAGATTATAGTGCTATACCACCATATGACGATATGTTATTTAGGTGAGAGTGTCACAACACAGTATACATAGTATATAACGGTTATGACGATTGTAATTACTAGTGTACCATTTCACATCGCACTTCAATGGCTCACATTTTGAAAGGGATCTTTGTCGCAGGTCTTTTTGTGACCCTAGCTTGTTTAATGATAGTATTCAACTTACCTTCTCGTCAAACGGTTGTGATTTATAATCCAGCAAGACCTTACTGGAATAACGCTGCAAACATTACCGAGAAATGTAAGTTGGTCTTAAATAGTGGCTAAAGTCATATTGTTATTTGTTTTTTATTAAGCTGTTACGCTCTTAACCTTGTTTTCTTGTTGTTAAGTTTGAAATAACATTTCCATCATGAAATTATTGAAAGGCATGTTGAGCTCGTTAATTGCAATGAATTTTACTAATAGAAGGATTTTATTAGTAAAGCAAAGGCACGCTAGTCATGATCAGGTGACATTCATCCCCGTGATTAGCGCGTACAACCCCTACCCTCGCGCATACAGACACCACTACAGAATGTATGGAGTCGTATGGGGAGACGTGAGAGACACATTGAAACTGGCAACAGGTTTGTTACCAAAGCTGTTCACCAGTCCATTTACCATGACGTAAAAATGAATATAAATGACGTGTCTTTAACATAATTGTTTTTAGTTTTATCACGCTCGTCATCTCTGACCGGTAGTGGTGAAAAGCAAAGTACAGAGTGACAACATTTTACTGATTCGGCGACTGCTACAAGGCTAAATTTGCTGAACTAAAGAACTACAGTCTAGCAACAAAGCTAAATAAAACAGCTGTTAAAACTCTGATGTCATAGTAATTCCCACAATACTCTAGCATTTCGTCAGCAGCAAAACAATCTCCAAATTTGATATATGAATGTAATTTTCACAATACCCTAAAAAATCTAAATTTATGACGTCATCGCATTTCCCATTGTACCCTAGCATGACGTCAGAATTGAAAACGGTTCAAATTGTTGTACTGAAGTGCAATTAGCCAATCTTCGATCCAAAAAGAGCATGTGCAGTTTGTGATTATTTGTACGAGCTATAGTCTGTTGTGATCCACCCATTCTAGATTTCAAAGCATTCGAATATTATCCTCTTCTCAATTTATCGTTTATTTGCCACAGAAAGAATTAATTTGTCACGGTATGCCATACATCTACAGAAATTGACAAACTAGAGAAATTGCACAACACATCTGTATAGAATACAATTGAGAGTTCTATGGCTGAACAACAGGGAAAAGCTAAAGTGTAGCTTGTAAAAATCTGTTTCCCGAGTTTGGTATTTTACAATTCGTAGTACAATGAGAAATAATGAGGGCTTTCTAAAAGAAATTCAATTCAAACATACAATGAAAACAAGAACGCTCAAATTGCGTTTGCGCTGGTTGTTTTCCCGACGTACCACTCGCATTTGTTCAGCCCCCCCCCCTCCCCCTCCACCTACATTTCATAAAGAGTACAATTCTGAGTTGTTTCAGTTTATGGATATCAATGTACTACAATTTTCTTGAAGTTATTAGAGTCGGACCAAAATAGACTAGAATCATGAAACAGTACCAACGTTAATTAAAAATTGAAACCCTGAGGGTCTGTCTGAAATGGAAGGGAACTATCATAATTATCATTATTATTTTTTTTAAATGTCTGACTATGGGTGTTAGCAACCGAGGTTGTACACACCGGCCTCTCAATACCCTCTTTTTACGTGTAACACCTGTTACACCTATAAGCATACATTAACCAATCACGTATAAGCACCGATGGTAACTAAAATTAACAAATGTATTCACATACCGAACAGATAGCAATGATCTGTTACTCTTTGAAACGTAGATAATCACTCAATATCGGACGAACTGTTTTTCTTCACAAGTTTTGGTGACCAAGACCAGACAGTTGTATAGTAATACATAATCTGGGACGATCGGGAAAACAGCTCTCTTGCAGATGTCAGGATGACCAAGACGATTGCAGTTACAAATAATGTATAAAAACTGTTTACAAAAGTGATTTGATTCATTTTTATCAATTGAATGATACTATACATTTAGCCTAAATATGTATAATGAATTACAAAATGACGGAATTCAGGCGATAAGTACGAAGTATTTCCATTAATATGCACGAGCACCTGAAATGGACCATAACAAATAAAGTGTTTAATCTTTTGCTGTTACTTTAAATGTGTTCACGAAAATAACAACAACTCATTCGTTCAGCAGGGGTCACCATACTTTAAAAAAAATTAACTATCAGTGAAATTCGTCCCCGAGGAGCATTCTGTTTTACGTTTACATTTCCCTTTGAGGTTTTCTCATTCTAGGACATATTATCCATTGTCAATATTTATATCTCTGTACTAACTTCATTTGCTGAGCATAGCATTTATGTAGCATTTCTAGTAATTGCAAGTCAAACAACACAACTATGTGTTTTTCATAATATCTAACTATATACCACCCACCTACATGACCACATGCCTGTCTGCCAACCTATAGGCAGTCAGACAGAGAGACAGACAGACAGAGAGACAGACTGACTGACAGACAGACAGACAGACAGACAGACAGACAGACAGACAGACAGACAGACAGACAGACAGACTGGCAGACATACACAGTCGGGTAGGCACACACATACATACACGCACATACACATACATACATACATACATACATACATACATACATACATACATACATAGACAGACAGACAGACATACATACACTCACAGACAGACACACACATACATACATACATACATACATACATACATTCATGCATTTCTCCCTGACCCCCCCCCCCCCACACACACATATATATATATATATATATATATATATATATATATATATATATATATATATATATATATACACACACACACACATGGATGATAATATATGGTGGTAGATACCTATTTCACCAAAGACCATCATTTTGTTGAAAATGTGGTGGAATTTTGTACTGAATGTGATAATGCGTATGAAGCTCTGTTCTTTTGTCATTATTGAAATTCATGATATAAAGGATATCATTTCTCTGAAGCCGATATGGATCTTAACTTTCAGTGAACTGCTCGTTAGATTTTGCCAACTGGAGCAAGGAGACCAGACCCCTGGTAGGCTTAGCGAGTTTTCCCGGATCTGGTAATACTTGGACTAGATATCTGCTCGAGACTGCTTCAGGAATTTACACAGGAACTATTTACAGAAAAGGGAAAGGTGTATTTCAAGGAAAAGGTGCGTAGTGGTTGTTTGTTGTACGAATTTGTGTCTACCTTTGGTCGCTATGATGAAATGCATCGCTATTTTTTCAAACCAATATTTGGAATAAATTATGTTCAAAGCCAAAAAAAAAATACATTATAGTGATACTATAAATTCGCTCAATAAGCAATGCAGGCACTGTCAAATGAGTGGGGGGGGGGGCATATACAAAAACATACTACTTGTGACTCGTACATTGTTATCTACATTTTGTGAAGCATATAATCTCCATAAACTCCACCATATTCAAATGTGTTTTAAACAAAATAAGGATTTGATACATCTTTATGTTTTAGAATTGTGTAAATATTTGAATATTATTGGGGAAGCAAAGACGGGACTGACTTTTTCTTAGCTGAATAGCTTAACCTGTAATTAAAATAAACCCAGGAAAGTCAATTTAACCAACCTTGCATCGCGTCATCTCTCTCAAGTGTGTTAACTCAACACTGGGGTGATGCATTGTGGGAAGTAAACAATGGTGGAAGGTTTACACTTCATGAAAATAAATGACCACATAATACTGAAGCTAAAATGTAAGAACTATTATTGTTTATTTCAAATTATATTATACCAGTATATTGATGGTGGAAATCGAGGAATCTGATTGGTCTAGACATCGAACTAGCGCGTCTAAAACGAGTGATAATGCACTGCTGGTACGATAATGCACTGCTGGCACGCGTCCAAATTTTGTTCGTCTACGAGCGTTGAGTTGTAGTCCGCCGTGATACTGATAGTGAACTCTTCGAATTGTCAGAGGAGGATTTTCTCTCAATGAGACAATATTTTATGAGAAATTATGAAGGCAATTTCGAAAGCAACCCAGTCATCGCGTATTTGTTCAAATCATCGCATACTACATGTACTAAGGTCAAGGCGCTAGGCATGCACGAGATCGGTCCCAGCCGCGGCGGCGGCGCGGCTGGAGTGGAAACATTGGTGAGCTGTCGATGTCCTGTCCTGTCATAAAAATGAAGCAAGTGAAAGAGCTTACACTGGCCGACTTACCATTAATCTAAATAGAAATTTATCTGGGATCCTGTCCTAGAGTATCAGTCATCAATCCGAAAGGGAAATCCTCAAACCCGAAAATCTACTGACGTAATTTCCAGTAATATAAATACATTGTAAATATCAACCTGTCTATCACTTCATCGAGTCACGAATTCGCCTGGGAGCGATCGAAGCACGCTGTATTCAATAAACAACTTCAACTTTATACCTCAAGTCAAACAGGTTGTTTATTCATCACTGTGCACTTTTAATGAGCCGATCAATGTACAGATTATCCCTAGAAACGACGAGCAGATAAAATAAATCCAGTTGCTGCACGACGTTCACATTAAGGCCAAGATCAGCTGTCTTGAAAAGCAGCGTTATTGTTATGCAAATTAGACACAGAGGCGCATATGAAACATGTGAAACGAGAAAACGTTAGTTCTTATCTTGTTTCCGATATTATCAATATACTAGTATAATATAATAGCGATAAACCACCCCCTGGGGAAGGTATACCACTCGGTTTTGACCAGTGAACTCAATATATGCACTCGCTATCGCTCGTGCATATATTTCGTTCACTGGTCAAAACCTCTTGGTATACCATCCCCAGGGGGTGGTTTATTGCTTAATTGAAAGAATACGTACAATGCAGGGTTTTTTTTCTGTGTCCCCTTAACATCAATAAAATGTAGCTAAGATAACATTCTTTTTTTTTTTTTTTTTTTTTTAAATTATTTTTTTATTTTCCAAAAGAATATAGTAACAACAAAAAGGAAGGAAAAGAAAAGGAGAAAGGGTTACATTGCACGGTATAAATTGCTATAAAATGCTATAAAGTGATAGGAATCCTATAATGCAGAAGTATCACTCGATTCTTAGATTGTCCCACTTGTTCGAGCAAATTTCTAGCTTATTTTTCCTCTTCGCTATAAAAATCTCTGTCTCTCTAGCGATTCTGACATTTACTTTGACAAGATTGAATGAAGGAATAGCTTTCCTAATTTTGCAATCATAGACTGTTTTTTTGACAATCAAAATAAGATGGTTGAACAGTATGTTGAATGATGGGTCACCAAGAAGTATCTGCTTAGTAGACAATGCCAATGGTGAATTAATAGCTTTCCCCCACAAGAGAAGAAAGCTTTTCCAAATGACAACAACACATTCACATTTAACAAACAAATGAACAAGGGTTTCAACCTCCATATTGCAAAATGTACAGTAGCTACTGTTGACTCTCGGGGGATTCATACGACATAACACATAATTTGTATAGAGTATATTATGTAAAATTTTAAACTGAAATTCTTGGAGCTTTGAATTCATCGTCGTCCAAAAAGGCAAGGTAAAGATTTTTGACCACTCATCGTTTTGGATGTCAAGAAAACTTGCAAAATAAATTTTAGCCTTTGGGGGGATAAAGTAATCTGATGTCAATCTTTTCCTGATATGCCTAGTTTTGCATTCATTAAGACGTGTTAGTTTGCCACAATTAAGAAAACCAATTGGTATCTCTGGCCTTACAATCTCTGCCTTGCCCTTTTTCCATTGAGTCGGAATCGAATGCAAAATACCGTACCAACATAAAAGATTATTGTGATTACACCCTAGACGAGAGAGTTCCTCCCAGCCTTTCAACTTATTTTCTTCGTTAAAAATATCAGCAACAAATACAATTCCTATTCCGTATAAAAACTGGTTAAATACAGACTTATGATTCACGAGAATTTCTGAATTGTTCCAGATAACTTGGTGTTCTGTAGGGAGATTAGAAATATAATTGATTTCACTCCAACACACAAGGCTTTCTTTAAAGAAACTTGGAAGTACAACTGGCAATAAATTGACATTATAATTACATCGCAAAATAAGCTTACCACCAATAGGCCTCAGAAAGAAGTCTAATATTAATTTCCATGGGTGTTTGAAATCATCAACATGGTATCTACTTAGCCAAGTTACTCTGAAGGCCTTGTACAAAGCAAAAATATCAATCATACCTAACCCCCCTTCATTAATATCACCAATCAATGTGTTTCTACTAATTCTATCCGGACCTTTCCATATGAAACGGTGAATATGACTATTTAAAATCTTAATATCCCTTTTCTTGACTTGGATGAGATTAAAAATATACAGAAACTTTGGGATGATAAGTGACTTTATGATTTGAATCTTACCAATCAAAGTTAGCCCTCTAGAGTTCCACAGGTTGAGTAAACGATGCATAGACTTAAGCGGGGCCGATATATTTTCCGAATATGCAAGTGAAGTGTTGTAGGAAAAGAATATTCCGACAATTTTTATTGGCGTTTTAGACCATTTGAAGTCAAAAGGCTCATCCTGTCTATGCCTACATTTACCCAGCCACATTGCTTCTGTTTTACAACGGTTGAGTGAGAGACCAGAAGCAGAATGGAAATTACGCAGCAGAGACATAAGATTTACTACAGAGTCTTCGTCTGATATAAAACATGTTAAATCGTCCGCAAATGTAGAATTCTTGACCTGTGTACCTGAAATGTCTATGCCCTTTATGGAATCTTTTTGAATAATTGATACTAAAAGTATTTCTAGACCTAAAATAAACAGTATGGGGGATAGGGGGTCGCCTTGGCGTACACCTCTTTTGATGTCAAAATATCCTGTGGTGAGTCCCCGATTCATAACACAGCTGCTTGGGTTCGAATAGAATAAATGAATCCATTTACTTAAGGAGGTACCAAAATTAAACTTATCTAGAGTTTTAAATAAAAAAGGCCACTCCAGACTGTCGAAGGCTTTCTCAAAATCTAATGCGACAAGAATTCCTGGTAGGTCTACTATTTTCGTATACTCCATGATACCTTCAATAATACGAACACAGTCCCCAATCTGACGTCCTTTGATAAATGCTGACTGGGTTTCATTAATTACAAAAGGGAGAACCTTCTCTAGGCGCTTAGCGATGCATTTCGCACCAATTTTGTAGTCTACATTGAGTAAAGTAATTGGCCTCCAATTCTTAATAAAACGTTTATCTTTGTCCTTCTTTTCTATGAGGGTAATTACTCCTTGTTTTTGGCTAGGGGTTAGTTCTCCTTTGTCACATGCAGCGTTCAAGCAATTGACAACAAAAGGTCCAATAAGAGGCCAAAATGTGATAAAAAATTCACCAGTGAGTCCATCATTTCCCGGAGTTTTGTTTTTGGGCATATCAGTTAACGCATTAAACGCTTCATCAAGGGAAATTGGACCCTCACACACTAATCTATTGGTTTCACTTAACTTGGGTAAGTTTAAACCGGTAAAAAACTCTTCAATGTTCTGAGGCTCAGGCTGTCTACTACTATATAAATTGGAATAAAAGGACTTGATCTCTTGCGAGATATCCGCGTGGTTGGTGACTATTTGACCCTGATTATTCATAAGTTGAGTAATTTTGGACTTGTTCGCATTAGCTTTTTCGAGACTCAGGAAGTACTTAGTATTCTTTTCACCTAGTTCGTACCAGTTAGCCCTGGAACGAATAATACTCCCCTCGGTCCTGTAGTCAATCTCGCATTGAAGTTCTCTCCGTGTACCCTCGATTTCAATCTTAGTGTTATCGGAACAATCTTCTACGAGCTGGCGTTCTAGAGTATTCAGCTTTTCTTCTAGATTCGCAATAGCTTCCTTTTTCTCCCTAGCTTTCTTTTTACCATAGACAATAGAGAACATTTTGATCCTGTATTTCAAAAATTCCCAGAGTAAACGGGGGTCGTTTGTGTGATATTCGTTTACCCAATTATAGAAATTATCATGAATGGTATTTTTGTAATCTTCCTCAAATAGGAAACTATTGTTGAATTTCCAATATGAACGTCCCAATTTTGTACGACTGTCCCCCACTGAAAGCGTTATTGCAGAACGGTCCGAAAAAATGCAAGAAATAACCTCCGTATTGAGTACTGCTTGTTGAAATGAATTACTCACAAGGAAAAAATCAATGCGACTTTGAATCAGAACCGGGCGAAGCCTACGCCAGGTGAAGCGCTTTGTAGAGGGGTTGCGAATTCTATATATATCGACAAGGTCATATTTAGAACAGATATTATCTAAAGTACTAACTGCCTTTTTCCAACAAGAGGGATTTCCTCCGAACCTATCTATGGTCGGATTAAGGGCTAAGTTGAAGTCTCCACCCCATATAACCTCTCTGTCGGGCTCTAACTCCATATCATTGATCATATTACAGAGCTGAGAAAGATTATAAATGTGGTCCTTTTCAGTATTTGGAGCGTACCAGTTAATTAATAGGTAAGGTTTATCGCAGATGTTTACAGATATAATGATAATTCTACCCTCGGAATCCGTGCTTACCTTGTTGATTACAAAATCTACATTCCTAAAAGTGACGGCTACCCCTCTACTGTTGGAATTACCATGTGAAAAGACAAAATGACCAGGCAGCTGCTTTGGCCAAATTAATTCATCATTTTGAACACTATGAGTTTCTTGAAGAAAGATTACATTCGACTTCTTCTCTTTTAGCCACTGAAAAAGCCCCTTTCTCTTTTGAACATTTCCAATTCCTCGAACATTAACTGATAGTATACTGAAATTTTCTGCCATGTTATTCATTCAAAAATATAACTATTATCAAAAGATTCCTACAACAATATATAACAATTATCATGATTACGTGTAACCGAATTCTCCAAAAGAGAAAGGAAAGGAAGAAAACAGAGAGCTGAGAAAAACAAGGAAACCAATAAAAAACAAAGAGACGGTTGAAATCTACAACGACTCCAACCAATACAAACCGAAAAACGGAAAAAGCAAAAGGCAAGAGGGAGGTTTTGGCCATGACTCCAAGACTAGCAGAGACGCAGAAAAAACGGAGTAAAAGGTAGGGATAAAGTAACTAGCGAAAGAGTAAAGCAAACTGCATGCCAATTGACTGGCTAAATGACAAAGACTAATTTTCCCATATAAACTAATTTGACACTCCTACTACGTCACAGAAGGCGAAATAGCAAACTGAAAAAAGACAATGAATATTACAGCACTGGTTGTTCTATATCAAAAATGAAAAGTGTACAAAGCAACATGAAAGTGTACAAAGTCTTGCAAGTGTACACAGAGCAACATGTTAGACTGTCTAAATCTACATTCTACAGGAAACTCGCTCAACATGTGCACAATTTCAAGTGTCCTGTGTTTCAACGTATTTCTTGTCGTCGATGTAAAGCTGGCCTTTAATAAATTTAACACGCTTCTTTTCGCGGTAGGCTGCTTCCATAACTGGGCGGAGACGCTGTTTAACCTTGTAGTCGACTTGACACAGATCCACTTTTACAAAACTGTTTGTTCCATTTAGAGCATTACGCCAATTAAATAGAATAGCATTCCTTTGTACACGAAGTGGGAATTTAGCTATAATATGTCGGGGTTTTCCGCCTACTTGACCCTTTCGTCCTCGTGGTCCACCGATGCGATGGGCGTTGTCTATGAGTATGCCATCCATCTGAAATTTCTCAACAGCGAGTTCCTTTATCATGTCGACACAGTTCTCATGTTCAGTTTCTGGGATACCTCCAAATCTTAAATTAAAACTGCGGGAGTATCGTTCCAAATTTAAAATAGAGGATTCCACGGAGGCAGTTTTTTCGTACGCCTTATTCAGCTCCCGCTTGAGGCTCTGTACCTCCTTTTCACGGTCATGGTTGTTGCGCTTTAATTCTTGAATGTCGCCGTCAGCAAATTGTAAAGCATTTTCTATGTCCGAGTGCTTGTTTTCAATGGTCAGCATCCTGTCGGACAGCTTACGCTGTTCAGTAATAATCGTAGACACACTTATGGAGATGGATTCAACTTTCTCTTCCAATTCTAGCAAACAGCCTTTGACGATTGACTTGAGGACTGCAGGTGACAGTGTGTCTCCGGCCTCACTGTCAACGAGTACAGGTGTGCCGTCCACGTCAGCACTGAAGTACGGTGACGTTGCTGCACTGGCAGTAACTTGTTTTTTGGATTTTGACCGAGACCGAGAAGCCATAGTATCATTTCAGCCTTCAAACACGTTTACCTTGACACTTGTTTAACCAACAAGTGTACTCGTGATGTGTCCAAATTAGTTTACATACCGATTTTCGAACCAGTTTTATGGCAGCAGTGTGACTCCACTGTTCACTCGGACGGCATGACCTCTGACCTCTCATTCTGATAACATTCTTTCTATTGCCCCCCCCCCCCCCACCCACCTTAAGATCAAGTAAATCCATAGCATTAACCATACTCGGTTGAGTCTGTAATGATCCCATATATATTTTACCATGCACAATAGGTTTACGAGGAGGATTTGAAGATTACAGTAAAGGCAACAACATTGTCGTCAAAACGCATACGTGTAACATCAAGAAGTTTTCATCTGCAATTTTGCTTATTCGAAATCCCTACAATGCGCTAATAGCAGAATACAGAAGACAACGAGCTGGTCAAACATCACAATATCCACTGCGAAACATGAAAGGGGAAAGTAAGTGTAAACTATCTTGAACTTTCACACTGTAGAATTCATATGTCAACAGCAATGTGTCGAATGTCAATTGGAGTGATGCTGAATGAGCAACATGTTACACTTCAAATGAACAGAAGTGTTCTTGATTTGGAAGAAAAAGAAAACTGACCACCAAATCTGACTTAAAGCACCTATCTAAGAGCTAATTAAGACCATGTTTATAATCACGAAAACAATAAGTAAACGGACGAAAGAAGGCTTTGTTGGTTGCATTATGGTTCAGAATGAGAGGTTTTTAAACTTCAACGTTCGTTCTCTGCCATATGTCTCAAACTAGTAAGAAACAAATATATGATTGACGATCGCACAATGTCACACGAGCTTTAATAATAAACGAACCGTTTGGTCGTTTAGGCAACCCCCCCCCCCCTCTCCCCCACGAATGTTCACATGTACCGTCGACTCTTTCATATATGACATCACCATGATGAAAACTGTAGTGGCACATTAGTACGACTGATGCAATGTGTAAACATAATAAAAACACATTAAAAATAGCGAAAGCAAAGCACTGTATATCACATGAGCGGCAAATGTTAATTATTGACAACTAATCAACTCGCAATACAATGTAATAAACTCTTATCGTTGAAGGTGTGAGAGATTTCTAAATGTGGTTAGAAGTGTGAAATGGACCTCTGCAATTATTACACTGACGCCAGACACCCTCCCCAATGAATAAACGAAGCTCCTTTTCAATGTTTGAGCTTGTGTGACATTGTGCGATCGTTTCTTAGCATTTCCATATTTTAGTCATTGGTTTAACTTTCGATATGGGATGCCAGTATATTTTTCTTTATCGTTTCAGAATGGGAAATCTTTGTCGCCAAAGGGATTCGATGCTGGCATTGGTTAACCAAATGTTGGCTCACTGGTAAAAGGGGGCCTATTTTAGTGGTTTACTACGAGGACTTGAAGAAGGATACGATGTCCAATGTCGACCGTATGATGTCATTTGTCAACGTTACCTTTACAGCAGAAAGGCGTCAGTGCGTTAAGGAGAACACAGAAGGCTATTACCACCGGAAACCAGCCATCAATCATCCAGGGACTAGGTTTGATCCCTTCACGACTCGTTTACGTGAACTAATCGATGATTACATCCAAAAGACAAACCAAATTCTGAAAGAACATGGTCATAGTCGTATACGTCATCCATCCAAAATATCTTAAGATGTGTTCATTTTGTGTTCATTTCAATCAACAAGAAATATTGGAATAAATAGCATCTGAACAACATAACGCTGTTTGCCATTACGTATCTCAATTAGGGTTGGTTACAATCTGATTAAAATCTGATGTGGTGAAAATGGCTAAATGTCTTTATTTACCTGTACTTCCATCATGTCGAGTCGTTCATTCATTTTGTTATGGGTGATCGCCGCCTTCCCACTCGGAACAAAACAAACGATACAAAAGAATGGAAATAGAGGTAAATAAAGATATCTAGCCGCTTTCACCACATCAGATTTTAATCAGATTTGGGTTGGTTATACCAAAGTGTCCAATATATATGTACTTTTTCTTGAGTTCCATTATTACTATCATTCATTTTCATTGTTTATTTAACACTGCATATTCATGTTATTTTAAAATACAACCCCTTAAATTTCAAATACCGTTCACCGGCTGTGTTTGATACAACCTGCACACAAACAAATTAGAATATTGGTCACTCTGACGGAGAGATTAGGCTTGTGGCACTTGTATTTGGATATGTTAACAAAGTGACAATTCAAGTATAGCTATATTTCATTTTGCTGCACTTGTTTTTTATACTTCACCAGAGAGGGCGCCCTCTTATTACATATCGAATGTTGAAAAGCAACAAAGCAAAAGGGTGTTACTGCTTATGTCTCATGCAGTACCAGGGGTTTCAAAAAGTGTGGACGCAATTTGTCATGGATTATTTACCCTTCCAAGTGTTGAGCTTTTAATCTCCCGAGAGTTTTTGAGAAATATCTTGAACACTAATTCTATGATCTTTCTGAGACAGAAATCAAATCAAACATACAGAAAAATCCAGTTAGAGGTTATACACTATATGACAAGTTAAATGCATGATGAGACTTACTACATACATGCGTTGTAATGTGTTACATGCTAGCATTATTTGATTTTATTGATTATTGATCATTATTGACAGATAGATAGATAGATAGATAGATAGATAGATAGATAGATAGATAGATAGATAGATAGATAGATAGATAGATAGATAGATAGATAGATAGATAGATAGATAGGTGGAGGGAGGGAAGGAAGGAGGAATTGATGTAGATACTACTAGGTTTAATATTTTCTTATCTATGTTATTGATAAACATATAATAAAAGTTAAGATATACATATAGTTTAATATATACTATTCATTAGTATGTTATGCAGCAGCAATTAACTTGCAGACTTAGAAAATAGTTGCTACTCAACAGCCATTTGGGCAAATGACGTCAGCTAATACCCTCAAAGTCAGGCAATAAGTGTATATTATCATATACCTATGCCCATATCTATCACTGCTTGTGACATTCAATGCCAAATATCACGTCTGGTATGGGACGTTAAATGTCACGATATTCACGTTAAACATCATCAGAAAACACCTCTCTGATTGGACAAAACACACCGATTCTGAATGTAAAGAAACTTAAAACAAAACGGTGGCCGATCATCGAGGGATAGCTAGCAACAGTACAGTCACTGATGGGCAAAAATACAGACGTCAATGATGGGCCACTGTATAGTCACTGATGGGCCGCCATAGTTACTGATGGGCAACAATACAATCACTGATGGGCCACTGTACAGTCACTGACAGGTCGCCATGCAGTCACTGACAGGCCGCCATGCAGTCACTGATAGGCTGCCATACAGTCACTGATAGGCTGCCATAATTGACAATGCCATATATATACATCATACAAAGGAATCGATGTAGCCTTCAACATTCATACGTTGCCATGCCAACTGTCTACGCAAAACGTCACTCTTTCTGTGAGTTCATCCTCATTCCCAGATCTACTTTGTTCACCTCCAGTGGAACCACTTTATTAGTATGCTGTCAATATAGAAACCATTCAATCAAGAATCAGTATCATCTTGTTGATTAGAAATAAAGTGATAAGTCGTCCAACATTTATATCATATCATGAATTAGAAGCTGCTGCAATACTCTGCTAGGCGAATATGCCAGAGTTAATTTCACCAATAAGGTCGACAAAATAGTATGTGTGGCAAAAGAGGCTTAGTCACGTGTTTATATATATATATATAAATATATATATATATATATATATATATATATATATATATATATATATATATATATATATATATATATATATATTGTATATACACACATTGTACTAACTGTACATTTTTCCAATATTCACCATCACGTCACAGTCAGCGCTGTAAACGGGCTATAAGTGCACTGTAATCAGCATGCCCTTTTTACTCATGTATATATAAATATATATGTTATCCAATTTTATTTTTCGGATCACCTGCACCAACTATCTTTAGTCACTTACACTAGGTGAGCTAAGCCGTGATGCCATCGTCTTTTTGGTCTTGCTTTGGTCATTTGTCCACGCTGAGGACACCACGCTCTTTGTTGACGTTGATAATAAACTGCGCCCCCAACGACGTTGACAACTATTTCGGACCTAAATGGGCGAACAAGTTATATTGAAATTAAAGAAACATAGAAGGAACATAATAATAGAAATTGACATAACGCAGCATATGTGTGAAGCTACAACGAAAATCACGAAACCTGAAACAAACCGTCGCGCGTTTTGACAACAATCTGATCACGCATTACAACGTTTTATCGTCTGTCCAGACAAATACCCCAGTGACGTTGCCATGTTATGTTATATCTGGCTAAACAAAACAAAAAAGCTAAGTCACCTTTCCACATTTTATCGTCTGGTATTACAAGAAGTGAAGTACAATATCAATATTTAGTCAATTGACTGTCTCAAAAATATCGGTATGAACGCGCCAACATTCGATTTACCTAGATGTTGTCCTTTGTACATTGAAGCGATAATGGTAGCTCATTGTAAGCACAAAGAAAGTGTCATAGTGTTGCATTACGTGGCGCCAGACGCAATGCTGGTAAGAGTTTGGTCGCGCCAGACCATAAAATCATCTTTGTTCAGCCACAACGAGGCGACATTTTGTTTCAGGTCTCATGATTTTCATTGTAATTGCATATCTACATAAACCAATGTGATAATGACCTACACAGCCATTGGCTACTTTGTGTCAGGTGACAATTTATTAGACAGCTATAGGTTGTTCGGAGTCACATAATAATGGATTATTCAGACACTTGTAGCTTGGTGTCAGGTGGTAATATATTAGACAATCATCGGTTGTTTGTTGTCACGTGACAATGAATTAGACAGACATGTGTAGTTCGGTTTCACGTTTTAATGCTGGTACGTGGATTTATCTAAAAAGTAATCACATCACCAAATGAATCGATATTACCAATATAATTTTCGTATTCGTTGACAATAGCTGACAGCAAGTATGACATAGTGAAAAGTCATTTCCAGGTGTGTATCATAACATTGACTATCCCATCATTCCAAGTATAGTACACAATGTACACTAACTTACTACATAAACATTTTTTTAAACATTGAGAAAAGTATTGATGACAACACAATGTTTGTAATTACTAAATAAATAGCAGTCGTTCTAGATTTTATAGTTCAATTGTTTTAACTTGTAGGAATAGTGTGATTTACAGTGATTTTTCAGGTGTTGCCATGGTAATGGCATTACCTCACAATATCCTCGATAAGGGTACATTATATATCATAACTTACCTCGTCGTTCAATGCACAGTGGAACAGAAAGATAAATAAACCCTGTAAGAAATAAAAAACAAAATCAGTGAAGAACGAAGGTTGGAGGTCAATATAGGATACCTTCACTTTTAATAGACCGGTGATATAACGTTATTAACATGTTAAAGGAGCCATATGAATGACGATTTGGTATTTATTTGTGATTTTTAATTCACGAAACAATTTTATCATGGCTTTCTACTCGAAAAATCAATGTGAAACAACATGTGTCAAGCCCTTGTTTGTAACCCAACAAATTGCAAAAGATTAATCAATGTTGCGGTACAACGTGACAAAATGAAATCACGTCGAAGTCTCCTTGTAGAGTCACGTGATGTTATCAGAGTATAGATAATACGTACCTGGAGGGAATTAAGAATAGCAAATACATACTGGAATACAAGTGTGGCTTGATTGACAGCAAACAGACCAATCAACCACGTCAATCCTAGCAACGGTACTAATACCAGACTTGCACGAAGCCCCGCCCTATAATGAAATCAAGAGGGAAGCATATACGATATAAGTCACATGACAATCGCGTTTCCTCTGGAGCTTTGGGGGCGTATCTTTTATCAGTATGTAGTAGTATGTGGTGCTATGAATGCAAAGCCAGAATGTAGTGATGAAAAAATAGTTCTTTTGTTGACCATTTACTTTATTTGAGCGTCATGCATTTACTACAAAGAAAGTTCTTCCATTTCTCAATTCGATTTTTTTAAAACATCATTTGTATTTAGGTGTACAAAACATCCACTAAAAAGTAAAATTGTTTTTGTAGGATGACAACTATTATGGCTCTCACCCTGTAATTCTAATTACGTTATTTTAAAAAAGTAACCGAAGCGATTGACCCAATTTACTCACTTGATTTTTTGCGTTTCTGTTTTCTTGGCATTCACACGGACCGTAAAAAATGCTTTCATTACCAATACAAGAACCAGTAAGTTGACCTACAAATTTGATACAAACTATTGTAACTTGATCAACGTTTGATTCATCATCATCATCATCATCACCATCAGTGGCGTCGTCTTCGGCATCGTCGTTGTCGTCGTCATCATGATCATCATTGGAGTCGTCATCGTCGTCGTCATCATCATCATTATCATCATCATCATCATCATCATCATCATCATCATCATAATCATCATCATCATCATCATAATTGGAGTCATCATCGTCACCATCATTATCATCATTGGTGTCGTCATCATCGTCTCGTCATCAAAATCATCATTGGCGTCATCATCATTGTCGTTGCTTTTGTTGCTGTTGTTGTTGTTGTTGTTGTTGTTGTCGTCACTACCATCATCAACAACATCGTCATTGTTATCACCAACATATTCCTCATATAATCGTCAGTGTTGTGATAATCATAAGTGATAATCATTAAATACTTACCATTGTAATGAAGAGAACGGGTCCAACAAATGCATAAATGACGCCATCATTAGTTGACAGCCAGCAACTATTAAGATAAAAATAAAAAAATATCCAAAAAGATCAAAAGTTAGTTAGTTAATGTATTTTTCATCA
Organism: Glandiceps talaboti; assembly: GCF_964340395.1. Classification (NCBI taxonomy): domain Eukaryota; kingdom Metazoa; phylum Hemichordata; class Enteropneusta; family Spengelidae; genus Glandiceps; species Glandiceps talaboti. Next base: position 12,431,357 of record NC_135557.1, on the reverse strand, counting down.
CATAACAATACAATAATGAAATAATGCTCTCTACAAAAAGTTTGGATGTTATCCACAATATTAGCCGGCTATTAATTGATAACTTTCCTCATACTTTAATTGAAGTAAAGTTTTACATGTGGTCACGATGATCTAATTGGCAGGAAAAGAATAAATAATGGCCATATATTTAGCACGATATTGTGCTTTTTCCCTTCAAAATCTGAAATCCAACGAAATATGTGTAGTTTAATTATACTACTCATAAGAAAACCTTTACTTTAGGCATTAACGTAACAACTTTTTCATATGTTATTAGTCTAGACAGTTAGAAATCCACACGCCTGTGACTAGATTGACCTGTCAAAGACATGCAACGGGCCTGTCACAGCCTTGAAGGAACATGCCTGCCACAGCTCTGAAGACACAGATCTGCCACAGCTTGAAGGACAAGGCCTGCCATAGACCTAATGAAACAAGAAGCCTTCCATAGCCCTGATGGAACAGGACTGTTGGAGCCCTGCTGAAACATAGCTCTGATAAAATGGGCCTGCCACAGCCGATTGGACGGGTTTGTCATTGACCTGGCAGACCAAGCCTGCACAGACCTGTTGGTCATGGCTCTACCTGGTCTGTCAGACCCTTGTTGCAGAAAATGTTGAATTCCTGTGGTGTGTCTTAGTAAATAGGCTAGAGGTTAGTGGATACTTACATGTTGTCTGTGCCATAGTGATCAAATCTCAGACTGGCAGAGACAATGACAATAATGATCGGTACAACCCAGCCAAGTACAGCCAGGTAGGGCAGTAGATTGTAGGACGAAGAGAAGACATTTCTGACTTTAAAGTAAAGCTGGATTCCCTCGGCTAACATCCAAAAGAACGAGGCCAAGAAGAGGTAGTGTAGCGTTACTGCAATTACACGACATACTATCTGTGGAGATATTAAAGTCAAGTTAAGGAATCAAGCTCGTTAACAACCAGCGTCAATGTTAGGGACTGATTAGGGGTGTTCTTTTCAACAAGGTTGAGGCGGGGAACCGGTAAGGCTCGTCGCATTTTCAATTTGAGTATTTCTATACTATTTGTTTACATATAGCGTTATGTTCAGATAGTTGCTTGTTTCTTCAACATATGTATACGTGTTACCATGTTATTCGATGTCTTGTAAATACTGTCAAAACATGAATTAAACTTATAAAATAACTGTCAGGTAATTGCCTAAAATGTTAAGAATAGCCTGAATTTTACCTGCAAATAGGTAAAAAAAAAACAATAGTTGGTTTCACGAAGGGGACGTGTCAAGGGTATATCGTTCTATCCACCCCTGACAAAGAAAATGACCTTCCCTTACAGGTTTTGAAAATTTGAACCCGTATTGAGCTCTTTTATGTGGTTTTATCTACATCCAATCAATTATATATACATGTATATATATATATATTGAATGTGGTCGTCTGCCAATTTATTATTTCACTTTAAAGCGCTGTATCAAATTCTGGCTGAATCTACTAGAGATGCCCGCACACAGAATTCCAAGGCAAGCTTATTTAATGCTCTGTAATCTAGACAACATGGGCAGAAATACATGGGCCACCTCGGTTAAGAAAATTTTATATTCTTTTGGTTTTGGTTTTGCCTGGATTGCCCAGGAAGTTGGTGACAAACAACTTTTTCTTTCCACTTTTGAACTCAGAGTTAAAGACGTACTTAAACAACAATGGAAAGGAAACTTGGGATTGAAACCCAAACTTCGCACATATATTCACTTCAAGAATCTACTGCAATCTGAAAAATATCTTTATCTTAACTGTAACCGACAAGCTATCCGGGCACTTGCATGTTTACGATTATCAGTACTTCCTCTTGAAATAGAAAACGGGAGAAGACGCAACATCCCTCCAACAGAAAGATTTTGCAAAATCTGTAACACAAATTTGGTAGAGGACGAATACCATTTTCTCGTAATATGCCCACTTTATAATAATTTAAGAATCCAATACTTGCCATGTGATATGTTTTTAGAACCAAATTTCTTTAAGTTTACTAAGATTATGAGATCAACCGATTCAAATATTTTGCTTAAACTCTGCAATTTTGTTCATAAAGCAATCAGACTTAGAGATAAGGTGTGTTTGACATGATTGCTTCCACTATCATTTGATTGTATATATCGATTTCCAGTGAAGTTCTCTCAGAGCGATTGTATTTTCAGAGTCTTTCAAATTGTATTTATCTTTTCAACTGTTTTTGTTAATACCACTTTTTTTTTTTTTTACTTTTTTTTTCGGATGCATCCACCTTTGCATTTGGGCCGGTGGCCGTGAAACGCAAATAAAACCTATGTATATATATTGACTTTTAACCTGTACAATATGTTTTACTTATCAGAATAGCTGTAAGTCTGTAAACGTACAGAGGATTCACAGTCTGTATTCAGACGCATATTATATTTTTGTCATATCCCTTTTTTCAAATATGAAATATTTTATATTGCTTACTAATTGTGTGCATGTACACAACCTACAACATGCACTATAACAATCAGACTACAACATTACGACCAGTTTCACTGTTGAATTTGGACTTTTAAAACTGCAGGCTCATGGTGTGAATCCCATCTTGCTAACTAACAGTTGTGTATCGCATTTCTGCAAGACTGTATAAGGACACAGATTCTTACCACATTGTGTGTTGCAGCTGAACCAGCTAGGAAGAATAGCTGGGCAAGAGTCAATGCAGCTACCAGGTTCATTAATATGACCGCACGATCTGACCGTAATCTGAGGTAAGATATAACACGTGCACGTTATTACCAATGGAAGAGGCAAACACTTCACATACACGTCACGGTATTTATAATCATTACAACAAGTTTCCTACCGGTTTTTTCTAATTGAAAAAAAAAGCGAAAAATTAAACAAAGAACACGTTCGTGTTTGTAACTCAAAGTGCAGAAATGCTAATTATTCAAACTATCTATGCATGGATATGTTTCAACATATGGTGAAGCGACATTCACGAATACAAACAGTAATTACTCGTGTTTACACAGTTTGTTTACGAAGCACTTCAGAAACTTTTAACATTTTCCCAATTTTTACCATTATTATGTTACCAGGACATTGACTTGGTGTCCATTGTTTAATTTGTGTTTTCAAATACGAATAGTAAAGATGATTTTTTAATTAAAAAATCTATGTTTATGACGTTTTAGCCGTTTGATTTACAGGCATGGTACGTTTTTTATGGGAATATTACACTGGGAAAGCAATGCATATCATAAACCGTCCTTTTTATCAATTCGCAATATTATTGGTAGACATTAAAGAGTTATTCGCTATTCATTTTTAAGAAAATATTATAATATAATATGATGGAATATAGAGTTAGCCTTCTTTCCAAAATGTATGCTCACACAGTAGTTACTACCAAGACAGAGTGACTGTAGAGTTTCAAACAGTGTGGTTAATTATTTTTACGTCTCACAACGTTTTTGTTACAAATAGCATAAAACAAAACACGGGCAATAATAGCATCAAGCATACAACATGATACATTGTATCTCTCTGTGAACACAAATCGACACCCCTGTCGGATGAAACAATGGAGATTCAAACATTTATTTGTGTACACAATGAGATAAAATGTCACATTTCATGTGCATGCACGCTATCTGTGCCTGTATTTGTCTGTGTACTTCTAACAAAAAAAAAAGAATGTGTGAGATGTACACAACATCATGCCGCCTAATGAAACTCTATAGTCACTCTCATTTGGTAGTAGATTATGTACAGTTCATCATGTGCCATTTAGTTCTGAAAATAGGTGCTATAATTAACAGTTTGTTTATCATTTATCAAATGATCTTGTATGCAAAGATATTCTAAGACAACGAGTTTAAAGATGAAAATATACCTTAACATTGCCATGGTAACAAAGGTTATCAGCAGGCAAGTTATGGATATAGCACATCCAACTTGACTAATAATCGATAATGCTTGCGAATGACCTTGGTTGACCTTTAGAGGAAGAATAAACATGCCAGTAAGAATTTTGCAAATGTGAAATGTAATGTCATATGCATTTTACATGACTGCTAAGCCTTTAAGTGGGATATTTTCGCACGTGGATGATGGTGTCTTTGTTATGATTGGATTTGTTTTGTTTCTTTTGTTATTTGTGGGTTTTTTTTGTAATTTTGATTTTTTTTTAATTAAACTCACCTCGAAGTCAATAATTTGCACTAATAGTGCGAAGTTAGTCAGATGATTGCACTGGCAGCTGATGGCGCCCTCTACGTTGTGCATGGTTTCACAGCCTTCTGTACTCCAAGCACTGCGATAGAGAAATTCAAGAAGTCCACTTTATTTATAGGGCACAACGACAAGTTTTTTAATATGAAGTTGAACATGAACAATAATAACTCAATTTCACCTAAACCTGCTACAAATATCAGACACTAGAAAGAGCACATGAACGTCACTGCTAATGCGCGGAGTGACGTCATTATAATTATAATAGAATTGAATATTTGCATTAACTTCATTAATACGGTATATAATCAACGCCACTTGACAGTTTGTTTATCCCAATTGAAACATCAAATTGTTACCGTGTCACCATGGTTACCTGTTTTCAGACTTGTGGTCAAGAAATCCACACATTGCGTCATCAGCATTACCCTGGAACAGAATGATATATATATTACAGCACTAGTTTTGCTGTGTTCATCTTTGAACACAAATTGACACATAAGAAAACTCTGAGAACAGTCAAAAGTCGATAACAATGAACGCTGGCATAATAAATCTATTGACACATTTGTTGGAAATCATTACTGATATTGTATACAACTACTTTTAACCATAATTCGATAAAATGTGAGATCGGTACAGTGTAGTATCCTTTGTCCTTGAAATTGAACCAATGTGATCGTTTGATAGAACTCAGCTACAGACGGATGGCAAACATTGATGTCTCCAAAATGTTATGTTCGTTCTGATTGGCTACTTAAAACCACGAGATTTGAACGAGACTCTCTTTTGTGCAGGGTATGATGTCGGAAGGCGGCGTTCACTCCCATAACAAAACTGACAATAAACGAATGAAACAGAGGTAAATAAATAATTCGAGCCGTATTCACCACATCAGATTTTAATTTAATCAGATTGATATAAATGTACAGGTAGCCTACATTTGCATTTTGAACTTCAATGTGCCTGGGTTGGTCGGTCGGTCGGTCGGTTGATTTGTTTGTTTGTTGGTCGGTCGGTCGGTTGGTTGGTTGGTTGGTTGGTTGGTTGGTTGGTTCGTCGATCTGTTGGTTGGCTG
>NC_135557.1:12356045-12423545 GCF_964340395.1 Glandiceps talaboti | reverse complement strand
CATAGAGACGAGGAAAGACAACCTAAGTTTCATTTTTAAAATGAATTATGATAATTACATGAGAGATACCTTACATCATTTTCAATATATGAATATTCATCAGTAAGTCACGTAGCGTGTGAATAATTATTATTTGAATTGATAGCCAGCCAATCACGTTTGATCATTTATGAGAACTGGTAAAACAAATTATGCTACACAAGTAGATATCAATGCATATTGAGACTATACAAGTATTGTGTTTGTAAGTATACCTCAATGAAGTCTTTCAATCCACTGACTCTGACGTCATCACCCATGCAAGCGCTTGTATTAGTCAGTATCCTTATAAAGATTTCATTGGCTAACTTCATGTCTTCGCCGTCTTTGATACGATCTCTTTCAATCAGATTTCTCAACGTCAAAGCATACTTGGTTGCTAGAGGTAACGAAAGACTATCTTGTAACTGCAACTAATTAAAAAGAATTGCATTGTATTAGATAATGGAATAACGGATAATGTACCACACACACAACCGCGATTTACCGCATTCGAACAATAAATATGAGTTTTTATAACAAATATGTTTGAAATATGAATCAAAGCGTTCACAATTAGGGAATTGTATCTTTCATTTACTCTAAACATTAAACGTACAGGTACAACATTTACACTTGCTAATATTTTTCTTCATTCAGCTGGAAAATACTTGGGCCCGGGACCTATGACTATTGTCACTATTCGACTATCGACACGTAGTAACAACCCTCCTTAGGTCACTCGTCTTTTTCCTGGCTGAAAGATGACAACTGTTGGGGGTATACTAATCATGCTGTGATCCAGTATTACAATATGTAACAACCGAAGTCGAGTTCTTTTAGTATTTTTTTATTTGTATTTTAATTAGTAGATTGAAACAAAATAACAGTCAGATTAGTCGTTTATCAGGGCAGACTTTATGCTAATTATGCATTTAATTATGTAATTATGTTAAGTATCCATGAGCAATAGGAAAACACGAAGGCAGTTATGGAAAACCAGAACTAGGAGGGTAACTATGTAGGAATTAAGAATCGTAACTAAGGTAAACAATGGACATCGAAATTACAACAGCTACAATGGAAGTCGATAAACAGAAAGAAAGGCAAGGAAACGATAATGATACAAATATAACTGAGATAGAAACAAACCAAATTTATTTTGCTCTTTTTGAAAATAAAATGAGTTGCAACACCATTCCCCGGATTTGCATGCAGTATCTGTCTCAGTGGCCAACTGCAATGTTTGAATAGCGAGCTAATACTATCATAATCAGACAGACTGGTGCGTGTAGACCACATTTGTCATTTTGTCGGAAGGTCCTCCTTAACGGAGTGTCACTTCGAGTAGAATTAATGACGTTTAAAGTATATCATCTTGTTTGAACGCACATTGAAATGATTAAGGAGGACATTGTGTCGTCTAGTGCCAGGAAATACCACACAGAGATGTTGACATATCGGAAATGGAAAGTTCTAGAGTTACAAGGTAATTGATGGGATTGTTGTGAAGGATTGAAGACCACGTCATTTCAAAGACATATTCTTGTAATGGTACAGAGATTTGTCAATGTTTGGTAGATGTAACAAGGCTCCCCAAGTGTTGACTTCTTGACATCTACAAATACTCAACCCTTTTATATGCAATCACAACTTTTATCTTCCAAGCAGATTGGAAACGTAAATTCATTTATCAGAGTGGTCGTATGGATGACAAATGGGTATTCACTTTGGATTTTGTTTTCATAGAACAGCCCTGCCATGTTTTTGTACTTAACAAAAATATGAAACAACTCATCCTTGTTTTTAAATCCTTGTTTTTAACTTTAAAAAAAAAACTTGCAAAACCTTTTAAAATGTTTAAAGTAGCCACATGCATGAAAATTGGCTATTTATATTGTAATACAAATTGATAAAACAACTCTACTATAATTTTCTACTTGATAATACTATGTAAAACAACATATATGAAGTGCCTTGTTTGTAACTCAATAAACTGTAAAATATTTTTAAAATGTGTCAAAATGTTTGTTATTGTACGTGCAATGACAAATTTATTTACATACATTTTAGTTTTTTGCAAATTATTGAGTTATTAACAATTCAAGGACTTGATATATGTTCTTTTACATTGTATTTCCAAGTAGAACAATATATAAGGGTTTTATTCATAAATTTAAAATCCAACATAAATACCCATTAGTCATCCATATGACCATTTTAAGATATTTGTTATTGTTCGTACAATAACAAACTTTTTACACTTCCGAGTTACAAACACGAATTTTGGTCGATTCTGTTTCACATTGTTCATGTAGGATAGAGTTGTCTCAAAGTGGTCATATTGATGAGGATTGGGTTATTTATTTTGGATTTTTAATTTACAAAACAATTTTATCATGGCTTCCTACTTGAAAAATCAATATAAAACAACATATGCCAAGTCCTTGTTTGTAACTCAATACTTTGCAAAAAGCTAAAACATACGTAAAAGGTTTGTTATTGTACGGACAATAACACAGATTTTACACATTTATTAAGCTTAAGCAATTTATTGAGTTACAAACAAAGACTTGACATATGTTGTTTCACGTTGATTTTTCAAGTAGGAAGCCATCCATGATAAAATTGTTTTATAAATCAAAAATCAAAAAGAAATATCAATTCCTCATCCATATGGCCACTTTAATTAAGGATTAAAAAAAATTAATAAATATCAATTTGTCACGTACACTTTAATACGACTATCTATCTGATTAACTGTAACATTTTCTACTCGATCTGTTACTATGTTACCAAACATTCACAAAAAAAGTATTATCAATAGCAAGTCCATTAATTAAAGTGAGCCTAGTGTATACCCTAGAAGGTGGCAATAATAAAATGTAAATATATTTCCCACGTACATTCTCCAGCAATTCTTCAAGAGTCATGATAATCATCTCTGTCGGAAAAAAAGAGAAATGAAATAACATATTTGTGATATGATTCCTGAAGATTGTAAACAGTGTAGAGTGGATCCTATCTTATACCCTTCAACTCGAGTAAAAAGGAAGCCCATTTTAGACTAAAGAGCTAACAGACATAAATGTCGGCACGTGTGTGTATATATATATATGGAGAGCTAGCCAATAGACAGCACTGTAGCCGGCATGACTGTAACGGTGATGACAGTGGTTATTGTGATTAATGTTCCCTTTTCCATACAAGACATATGTATGAAGCCATAATAAGTACATAATCTCATTTTTTGCCAAAATTCATCAGAGGATGAAGCACACTTTATGTTTTCTTGTAATCAATACAGGGATCCCAGAAATCATTACTGGATAAAATAACAACTTTAATGCCAAACTTTAGTCGTATGAACATATACGATAACCTACAACATTTAATGATAAAATTTTCCAATTGATACTGCAACATTTTTTACATGAGGACTTTAAATGTAGGACAATCTTTAGATACAACTTAGACATACATGTAATTTATTTATTTATTTATTTATGTATTTATTATTTATTTTATCTATCTATCTATCTATCTATCTATCTATCTATCTATCTATCTATCTATCTATCTATCTATCTATCTATCTATCTATCTATCTATCTATTTATTTATTTATTTATTTATTTATTTATTTATTTATTTATTCATGTATTTTATTTGATATTCTGTGTGTCCTATAAGCCAGACGGCTAGATGTGCCCCTTTTTTTGTACATTTTATTTTAAGTACTGTATATCTAAATAAGTCCACATAGGACAACTTAATAAACACTAACAAGCAATTAATAGCAACAATAAGGTGAATAATTCCTGTACATTTCATACACACATTTCACGTCTGTATGACCAAATAATAAACTGAACTAATGCATTATTAACCAAAATTTCACATACGTGTTAGATATTTACCTGTGATTGGTATTACTGAGCTTGATAATATAGGCACTGATGAGATACCTTGTGTTGTTGTTTGGTCCATCATTGTTGTCGTCTGTCCAGACGTTGGGGCTAGAAATGAATATTAGGCAAAGGGTCAAAGGTTAACTACTTAGCTGATGGTGTTCATCAATTATGTGATTACAGAAGACAACTTTAATTTCTAATTATTGTATTCACTTCTTTGCAGTTCGATACATATGCAATCACGTTTAACTACATTGTCTAGTCTTACTGGAGTGTTCTGTAGAACTGTGATCTACAGTATGTTGATCTGATCACATCACATCACTTGACCACATCAGGTCAGGTCAGGTCAGGTTAGGTCAGGTCAGGTTATATTAGATTATATTTAGATTAAGATTATATTGCAGTGCATTATATAACATCACGTTATATTACATTACATCACATCTTTCAGGACCTTACTATAAGTACGATTCTGTACAAAGGCACAGACCCATTTTGTTAATGTATCAGTATGTAGTTTGTCTTTCGTACTTTGCTTGGAAGCACTGTAAATGTGTTTTAAATCTGTTGACTTTTAGTGTCACTAAAATCCTACTTACGTACAATAAAAACGGATGCAATTGATGACGTCGAACAAGGATTATCGCCGACAACTACAGCACAGGTATAGTCACCGGAATCTGCTACTTGTGCATTCGTGATCTGGAAATTGTATTCACCATTGACATGGTTACCAATAATAGAATGACTTGGATTTCCACTCAGTACTGTAGCATCCAGACTTACACGGGTTCCATCTTGTTGCCAAGCAACAGATCCATGGCCTGGTAAGTTATTTATTGAACATGTTAATACAAGAGTATCTCCCACCTGTACAGTAGCATCAATTGGTTCAACGACAAATTCTGGAATTTAAGGAAAAAATACAGGGGGATACCACAATTTAGGATTAAGAAGAGAATAATTTTGCAGATTTCGTTCAGCAGCACCCCCCCCCCTCCTCCCAACACGCACATTTTTATTTCATGCTATCCCTTCCCATCTTTTTTTATGAGCCAAGACCCCCTCCCTCCTATTATAAACTATTAGGCTTTGCACACCTCCCTCCCCCTCGCCAAACACTGGCCATATGGATGATAGTTATTTGGATTTTGTTTCCATAAAACAACACTACTATGTTTTCCTACTTGAAAAAAAAACAGTGTGAAACAGCATATACCAAGTCCTTGTTCATTAATAAGTTTCTTCAATGAATTCCAAAAGCTAAAATGTGTCTAAAAAGTTTGTCATCTTACTTACAATGATAAAAATTGTAGATATTTTTCTGTAGTACAATGTATGGAGTACTAAACTTGGTATATGTTGTTTCCCATTTTCGAATAGAAAAACATAGTAGAGCTATTTCATTAATAAGAAAGCCAAAATAATTTTATCGATTTGTCATCCGTATAGCCACTTTACATACAGCGAAATTGAAAATTAAGCCATTGAAAATAGCTTCAGGGTGTAATTCCGTATTAAAGTGGCCATATGGATGAGGATTGGTATTTATTTTTGATTTTTAATTTATAATACAATTTTATAACGGTGTCCTACTTGAAAAACCAATGTAAAACAGCATTGCCTTAGTCTGTGTTTGTCACTCAATACATTGCAAAAAAAAAAAAAAAAAAATTGTACGTACAATAAAACTTTACTCATTGATGAATATTATGCAGTTTATTGAGTGACAAACAAGGACTTAGCATATGTTGTTTCATATTGATTTTTCAAGTAGGAAGCCGCTATAAAATTGTTTTATAAATTAAAAATCTAAAATAAATACTCCATATGGCCACTTTAAATAGAGTTGAAAGGTACTAGGTACTTTTACCAACTTACCGAAAATACTAACAGTAGCTGTTGATGACGTCAGAGTAGGTACGGAAGAAACGGCAACAAGACAGACATAATCAGCCGAGTCGACAATTTGAGCATCGGTGATTTGTAAGTGGTACTCGCCGTTGCCTTGGTTACCAACTATTGAAATTCTAGGGTCATTAACAAAGACAGTCGTATCCATGGTGAATATACTAGTAACACTAGATTGCCAGTGAATGGTTGCCCCGGCAGGTTTATCACCTATAGCGCATTCCAATATAAGGATACTTCCAACAGGTTTGGTATCGCCAACTGGTGTAGCCGTGAACACTGTACAATTTAAAAAAAGCACAATTTGACTTAACTACACAAGTGCCTACAATATAATAATAATAATAATAATAATAATAATAATAATAATAATAATAATAATAATAATAATAATAATAATAATAATAATAATAATAATAATAATAATAATAATGATAATAATAATAATCTTTATTACAATATCTTAGACCACCGACCTTTAAAATTGCCTTATGGATGAGGATTGGGTGTTTATTTTGGATATAAAAAAAAAAAATTTACCATGGCTTCCTACTTGAAAAATCAACGTGAAACAACATATGCCAAGTCCCTGTTTGTAACTCCCAAAATTGCAAAAACGTGAAAATGTGTGTTATTGTACATACAATAAAAAACGTTTTACATGTTTTTATAGTTCGTTATTTTTGCAATGTATTGAGTTACAAACACAGACTTAGTCAATGTTGTTTCACATTGATTTCTCAAGTAGGAAGCCATGATAATATGTTGTTGTAAATTAAAAATCCAAAATAGATACCCAATCCTCATCCATATGGCCACTTTAAGTATTTCATAACTGAGGGGAAAAATACTTTACATTTCGAGTGCTTAAAGTAAAAGAAAATAAACAGTCACACAGAAAACAAACATGTGTACCTTTCATTTTTTATTGCTCTTCGTCGTTTTTTTGTCTGTTTTTTTTTTTTTTTTTTGTCTCTTTTGCAAACTCAAAGTATTATTTTAATTACAAATTTAGCAAAATATATTTTCTTTGCAACAACAAAAAAGGGATCGGCCTACAATATACACCAGACTACTTTAGTGGTCTTGGTTTAATCGAAAGAAATTCTTCAAAATATAAAAATATAATATGCTGAATGATTTCACTATCAGATGCAAAAAAACTAATAAGACATTTCAGATGGTTTGACTGATTGCAAAAGATAGAGATGTCTTATTTACTTTCTATTGAACAATTGGAGGTTCGAGTGTTGATATCATTACTTTCAATCGAATAGTTAGAGGGGCCAAGTGATGAAAACATTACTTTCTAACAAATAGTTAGGGGGACCAAGTGGTACCACTTTTACTTTCTATCAAATAGTTGGGGGGGGGGGGGCAAGAGTTGAGATAACATTACATTCTATCGAATAGTTTGGGGACATGTAACCCGCGCAAAAGTACTTTCTAACGAAGACTTAGAGGTGACAACCGATGATCTAACTTTCAATCAAATAGTTAGGGGCAGGTGGTGACAACGTTAATTTCTATCAAATAGTTAGGGGCCACGTTATGACATCACTTTCTCAGCTTACCTAGGGAGCCTAAGTGTTAACAACATTACTTTAGATTGATTAGTTAGTGGGTACAAATGATGACGTCATTACTTACTTAATGCAGACGACACTGGACCGACACTCCATAATAATATGTAAATTAGCAGCATCTGTGGCGACAGAGAAAGAAATTTGATAAAAGCAATAATCCCGACTACATCATCTACTAAGCACACTCCATGCTTTAACTATGTAGATTATTTGAATTATTCTATATAATGGAAACTTATAAGTCACTTGTGTGTGTCTACATGGTCGAGAGTCCAAATTAAATCGACCAACTCGATAGATAATATGTAAATGAGTTCATTTACATAATTCTTTTGTTCAAAGAGACTACAAATCTAAATTTCAGGAAGTGCAGCGAGTGTGGGTCAGATATTTGTTTTCGACGCACCTTCCGCTGAGAAATGTGAAATCGTGTGGGTTTTGGTTTTTTTTTTTTTATTTTATCTATCGGATAACCACGTTTCCTTTGGTTCAGTGTCAGTGCTGGAGGAAACCGGAGTACCCGGAGAAAACCTGCATAGTACGCTAGAGTCAAACTGAACGACACTCTGCTTACTTACAGTGTGGTAAATTTAATCAAACACAGCCGACACCTGGCGGGTTTGAACTCAGGCTGCAGAGGTAAGAGGCGTACGAGCTAATTGAGAGTGATGATTGTTTAATTGATGATTATACATGCATAATTATATGATGAGAAAATATCTAAAGACGACTACTAACAATCCAAAACAGAAACGAACAAAAACCATAGCAACCACAACCACAACCACAACCACAACCACAACTATGACCAGAGTTTCGGGTAAAATAAAGTGTGATTATTTGTATAAATAAAATTCATTTTCAGGTCAATTGCTAAATATGATGAAAAGAAGTTCCGGAAATGCTTAAACCTGGAGTTTGAGTTATTATCTACGTTTCAATGATTAGTAGATAATTGCTATCTATTCGGTATGCAAATAAATGTCTCAAGTGTTGTTGCCTGCCACCGGTGCCATTGGTTAATGTATGCTAACATGTTTAACAAGTGTTACAGGTATATAAAGGGTGTTGAGAGGCCGATGTGTTCAATCTCGGTTGCTAACACCCACGGTCAGACATTTAGATAATAATTATAATAATTATAATAATGATAATAATGATAGTAGTTCTCTTCCTTTTCTGACAGACATTCGGGATTTCAACTTTTAAAGTCGGTACCTTTTCATGATTCTTGTTTTTTTTCTGTCTAGCCTATTTTGTCCCGACTCTAGTAAACTTCATCAAGAAAATTGTAGTACATCCATAAACCGAAACAACTGTGAGTTTCACTATAATTTCTGAAATATAAGGGGGCGCTTAATAAATTCGTATGGTACGTGGGGACAGCAATCAACGCAAACGCAATTTGCGCGTTCTTGTTTTCATTGTATGTTTGAATTCGAATGCTATGAAAGTTAGAATAATTACAAGCATTCATTCTAACAAGATTATGTACGGGTAAAGTCTTTACCAATAACGACAAGGAGTTATTCGTTGTCTCTCTTATACCTAGTAGGGCTAGTACTTCATACTTCACGCGAACCACTTTGGTCGTCACTGTTCTACGTCACAACAAAGTCATTCTACGTCACAACAAAGCGCATTTACATCATCGGTTCGGCAATGCTCAAAATAGGAGGCAAAAGGTTAGAATTATGTAGGGGCCGTGAACTCATAATGTGCATGACCAAAGAGTTTGTCTTGGCGTCATTCGACTCGTAGAAACAAGGCCCTTTAGGTCACTCGCATTTCCCTTAATTGAAAGCAAACTACTGAAGAATAATTTCAAATAGTATTAATTTAATAATGGACATGGCTAATTTCAGTGAAATTAATTGTGCTACAGCGCGATAAGTGCTAAATTGTCGAATATTTAGACTGAAAATGATAAGTTACTGAGGAGAAAAAGAGACTTTAAAGTAATTCTGATAAAAGCATGAACATGCCACATCTCCATTCAACTTGAAGACATGAAGGTCAACTATATGGAAACCAATTTAACGTATCATTTGCCTCGTTAACATTGCTTTATGGGAAATTTATCAAATGTACACTTCCTTGTCAATTCTTATTACTGTAGGTGAACTTTATAAGATGCACACCCCATTGTCAATTTTCATAGCTTCAGGTGCAATGTATTAAAACGTACACTTTCTTGCCAATTCTAATTCCACCTGACAGATGGCAATTATGAAACAATCTGGCCCCAGGTTGTACAATAGTAACTCATTAATTAGATCTCTCCAGTAATCTGTTTGCCTACGATATATATTATTTTGCTAGGTTATCAAGTGTCACGCAAGGTTGAACTGTCACGCTTCAATCAACCCCACAGTGAATGAGTACGTAAAACGGTTTGAATCGCCTGCTAGAGTCGCTTTCATCAACTGTTATCGTTACAATAAGGAGGGAGAACAAGTACAATATATATAGCAATATATCTTGATTGCAAATAGTTGCGATTGGAATACCCTCTACACCGCATTTATATAAACCTTTGTATGAATTGCCAAGTGGAGTATTTGTGGTCTAAAGGAACATTTGAATGAATTCATAGAATGTACCAATATACTCTTTCACCAGTTTAAGATATTTCAAAAGATTCTCTCTCTCTCTCTCTCTCTCTCTCTCTCTCTCTCTCTCTCTCTCTCTCTCTCTCTCTCTCTCTCTCTCTCTCTCTCTCTCTCTCCCTCCCTCCCTCCCTCCCTCCCTCCCTCCCTCCCTCCCTCCCTCTCTCTCTCTCTCTCTCTCTCTCTCTCTCTCTCTCTCTCTCTCTCTCTCTCTCTCTCTCTCTCTCTCTCTCTCTCTCTCTCTCTCTCTCTCTCTCTCTCTCTCTTTCAGTCTAGATAACACAGTAAACACATCAGTAACCAGTCAGTTGACAGAACAGAGCAATTCTGAATATAGTTAATAATAATATCATGTTAGTGATATAAGTTATTTGCAAAATGTGTGTTTGACGTTATTGCAAGTTGTGTCTATCTTGTATACATACGTGTCGGTGTATGTAGATAACCTCTGAGTTGCAATAATTGTTGACACGATGAAGCATTATTAAAACGTGATGACTGATGGATGGATGGAAGGTGTTACCATGGCAATAAGTCAATAATATATAAGATAGCTTAATACTAGGATATTGAATTTGCTTGTTATCATTTGGCCAGCAGTGTCTAGTCTAACGTGACAACAGTCAGGTTTTACTTAATATAAGCTTTGATATTAATGCGCAATATGATCACCTTTGAAGTCTCCAAAGTGTGTCACTTCCTTACAAAATTTATTCATAGGAGACATTCTCTGATCTTTACTATATATACCCGCAAAACATTATCGGCTTGAACGTGCTTCTTTTCCATATAAAACCTATTAATAGAGGACAGTCTCCAATATTCCGATCCCTAGCACTCAGTTGGAGGATAAAGTATTGTGTTAAGCAATATGTATTATGTTCACATGAAAGGCAGTGAGGTTTTGACGCATGACGTAATCTCGACATGTGAAACTCAACACATTCATCAACCAAATGTGTGCTGTAACTGTCACAATCATATTTCCATCCCTTAAAAGTGGCCATATGTATGAGAAGTATAATAATAAGGCCAGAACAAAATATAAAGAGCTGTTCAACGGGCCCGACCTACCCAAATTTTGGCATTTCAATATTTTTTTTGAGATGGGCAATAATATATCCTCATGCGGTCTTCGCATGTCAGTAAGATGCACATTTTGTTTCAAAATTAAGTGGATTTTGTTATATTTTCTGAATAATACATGTGACCATATACATTTGAGTGAAATTACAAATTATATAATATCCTATTATACAATGGTTTACTTGACTCTGATGATGCATACAAGAGTGAATTGAGATTAAACTAAACTGTTGCATATCCAACGTGTACTAAAAGGAATGGGCAAAACTTTACGACCATGGCCGGGGAAGGGGGCTAAGCAGTTAGGAGATGCTGAAAATGACCACACGGGCTACCATTTTCTTGTCTGTGCTATTACACAAACAAGTACTTAGATATTATTCCCCAATACTTTTCTTTAGTGGACCAAGGAAAATACGAGTGACCTAAGGGGCCCTTATCACTACGAGTCGCTAGACGAGTAGTAACAATCTTTAGGTCACGACTATATTCTGCCTGAATGAAGAAAAATATTGGAGAATAATATACTTCACCAGTGATATAAAAACAAAATCGAGGAAAGTAATGACAACATTAAGTGTTTTGACTCATATTTCGAACACAGCAGAACCAGTGCTGTAGACACCTGTTATTGTGACATAGACGCGCCTTGTCCTGAGGTAGAACGACTAGGGTATATATTCGATATTTTTGTTCTAAATGGTTCGTGCATAGTATAATGTACCTAATGACACTCCCACTGTGACACAATCTATCTCTAAAACCTGGTCCATAAGATATTGATATCCAAACCTGTTTATGTCATAAATAATGATTCTCGGGCACGTCCTTGAGAGAACCTTTGGATATACGACCAGATATACCTGTAAAGTTGGCAGAATTACACGAGGGGCTAGCTGTTATATCTGGGTAAGTAACATATACATGTGTAGATAGGATGTGATGTCATTATTACTTTTAATTGTTCAGGCAGTTTATTCACAAAATGCTTACGGTATATATATATATATATATATATATATATATATATATATATATTTGGTTATAGCGCTTTCCAACCCAGTGCAATTATTACCCCCGGCACGGATCTATAGTGCCACAACGGCCCTTTCTACTTCTTCAACTCCCTAGGAAGCATACAATCCACATTGCAGCCTTTTTTTATAAGTGCACCTATATATCCTACCAGGTCCCCAATTATACAGCTGGGTTGACAGGCACAGTCGTGGTTCAAATCTTGCCCAAGGAATTTAGCCACTCAGAAACAAACAGCAACGATGGGGCTCGAACCTACAACCTGCAGATTCCAAGCCGGCCACTCTAATCATTCGCCCGGCATTGATTGAAGTGAAAATGAAAAAAACTGACGACACTACTGTAAAGCATAATCCAATGTCCCCTTGCAAAATTGAGAAAAACGTTTGTTTGAACATTGTTTGCATCTGAATGCACGAGTGATTTCTTTCAACTATGATATTTTGTAAGTAAAAGATCTGTCCTAGCGGTTAGCAGTGATACATAAAACAAGCAAATGAAACGAACAAAAACACTGTAATTTATATTCAACGGCGTACATCTGTTGAATGTGTCTGTCACTTCAACAGTTTTCAACAATGATTGAAGACAGTAAATAATTGGTTAGTGAAAGCACATATGGAATAAACATAGACAGGTAGTTGACAAGTATTTATAAATGCGCATTGAAAATGATTGATTGCCATGGAAACAAACCATAACCAAACATTCGTCTTGATAATAGAGAAGAATGAATTCTTCAATCTGACATGGCACATATGTTATCCTTTTTGCCAGAAGTAGAAATAACATAAACACGTTGTGAAAAATACATTAAATTAATGTCAATGAATAACTATACCGTTATATATATATATAGATTTACACTGATGTTCTATATATAAATAATATCGTAAACCATACAGTTCTGACCCAAACATTTCGAAGAGACTGAGCTCCTCTTCAACTTGATTTCTTTGACAGAACTGGAGACCAACCGATGAAGAGGATATATATATATATATATATATATATATATATATATATATATATATATATAGTTTTGTAAAAACTATTACGCTCTGCCACTGCGGTATAGAGCACTGTCTTATAGCAGATTGATACTCACCGAGTTATATATATATATATATATATATATATATATATATATATATATATATATATATATATATATATATATATATGTCTTACAGAAGATGTATTTGAAACAGTTAATACATACATACATACATACATACATACACACACACACATACATACATACATACATACATACATACACACATACATACATACATACATACATACATACATACATACATACATACATACATACATACAGAGAGAGACAGAGAGACAGAGACAGACACCACACACACACTTATGAAACGAGACGCTAGTATCGGTGAGGAGATCAGGAAACGAATAGGATTGTCAATAGTTGCTATAGTTAGTCTCGTTAATGTCTTTAGGGATAGAGATATCATATTAATTTATACTTTGGGTCTCTCGGCACTGTAACAGCTTCAGTAGTCCGTGTCAATTCAGACGACACAGTATTTAAACTAGACAATATGACAAGAAAATAATTAAATAAAAAATATCAAAATAGTTATGGTGATATCAAATACATGAGTGTATTCGTGTATTGTGAGAGGCGACAGCTTCTACAAATGAAACTTTGTTTGTTCTAAGATAATGCTGTAAACTGACCCCTGTATGCCATTGCGGATAAGATGGGTCCACAAAGACAGGCCTATATATAACAATTTATACATAATAACAAGAGTTTCGGTATATTAAGTTTTTGTAAAGGTATTATAGATGACTGTTCATAGGATTTCCGCTGAGAAAAGTGTTTACTAAAATTAAACACGTTATTGAGATACGTGTTGGTCATGGCGCTTATGTACATGACATAATAATGATGTACGAACTCTATATGACACGCGGAACGTTTGGACAGGACTAACCAATTTAGTAAATTGAGCAAGTCACGACTTTGCTGTTCGGAAACCACAGCTTAGTATAATCCCGGTTGTTTTATATTTGTTTTTGCAATTTACCTAATCTCTCTAAGTCCCCCGAAGTGCAACTACTTCTTAAGAGCAATGATTGAAATGGGGTGAAATACAATATAGGTAAAACCCGAGACTTACAATAGATGCCGCATTCGACGACATAGAAATAATTTAGTGTGTACAAGGGTTATACTACAGTCGATATGATTATCCAAGGTGAGAGCAACTAATCAGTTTTGCGAATAACTAGTAAATACAGATATTAGAGTTATAGTTTATTTATCATCACCAGAGACAGTAATACAGCAGGAGAAAATAAGCTGTGCAAGAACAAAAGTCAGAACGGATACAATTGTTGCCCGTGTCTGTCTCCTGAAGAATGGATTCTGAAAATGTTCACCAGTCAGAGAAAACACATGTAAACAGGAACACCTGTGCACGTTAACAAAAACCATAGAAAGTGAATTAAACGGTGTATTTTCATTATGGAAGTACTATGAATAATAACCAAGTTCTCTTCTTCCACTTTGAAATTGAAAGTACTATAACATATACTATTTACACACAAAAATCGATGTGCCACATTTTAATTCAATAACTTGGGAATATCAAGTTTAATTTCAGTATAACAGTTGGTATACACATACAACTCAAATTACAACCTATAACTTAAATTGTAATTATAGCAAGATGAATTAAGGACAACCACACTGCGGTTGGTTGCTATGGATCAGGGTCATAGAATGCCCAGGTTACTATGGAGAACATTCGTAGAATAGGTTGTAGTTGGTTGGTTACTTTGGTGGAGCCACCATGGAATAGTCAGTTGCTATAGAGAACCACCATACACTGGAGTGCCATCATGAAATATTTGGCTATGGGGCACTATCATATATATGGCACAGTTGGTTGTCATGGAAACGCCATCTTGGAATTTTTGGTAATTATGCAGCGCTATATTGAAGTAGTCGGTTGCTTTGGAGTAATACGATGGTACAGTTTGTTGCTATGGAAACATACCATGGCATACTCAGTTGCTATAGAGCGCCATTATGGAATGGTTGTTGTTATGGAGCACTGTCACTCAGTCTGTAGTTTGACTCCATAAAAGTAACATGGGCTGTCGCAAATTAACATCATCTCGCCATGGCTGAATGCAGTGTCGAGTGACATTGTAGTGACGTGATAGAGCCGAGTAGGATTACATTTAGATGATAGACAAATACATCTCCTTTCTTTCTTTCTTTAACAAGCATATGCAATCAAGTCGTAATTTGTACAACAAACAGAATCGCAGATCGTCATGTTCACAAACATTATTTTATCCACAGAATAACTTAGTTTCCATTCCCTTTGATTGAAACACAAATGCATTTACGAAATCCAACTTATGCAGTCCCTGGGGATTACCGTTACAACCTTGGAATTTTATGAAGGCTTCACTCAAAACATGGCAAGAAATGAGTGTATGATAAAAGATGTTCATTTAGGAGTATTGTTAGTATCCCCCAAAGTCCTTGTGGATAAAATTGGTTTATACTGTTGACAAAAGACTTAAGATAATTCCCCGGGTATGATATGCCCTTAAACTTGTCATTTATAGAGATAAAAGTAATTCCATTTTTTTTCTAATTAGAATTTTATGGTCGTAGAGTACATTTCAATGCGAGGATTATTCCTCGTTAATGACACGCAACAAAGGCACCTTTTGCACCCGATAACGAAAACGACAAAAAGTCAGTATTTTATTGAGTCTTTCACACAATAACAAACACGGTTTATTTCTCTTCTTCTTGCCTTAGTCAGTATGCAGCAGACACACCTTGAAAATGTCAATTCGTCATGTGCCCTAAGATGACATAAGGCGAAAATAAAATAAAAAATGTTTGTTTCCGATAACATGACTTCAGAAAATAGGGTAGGTGAGTCGGAAATTTATTTAATTTAATTTAATAATAATGTTTATTTATACTGGATAGTTCTTTAAGTATATATATTCCCTAATCTTTCAAGAAGTCCAGAGGGGACCACCACTCACGGGATCAGTGTTAATGCAGCAGAAAACTGGAGTACCCAGAGAAAGCCCGTGTTTTTCGGTAGAGTCGAACTGAAAGATACTCTTCGTTCAATGTGTGCTTTTTGATGGGTAATTGCTTCAACGCTAAGACAAGATACTCGTTGGTTGCAATATTGCTATGATGAGGTGCAAAACACGTAAATGAAGATAATTATACGTGAAGTACATAGACACAATTTTTACTTACAGTCTTAAAAGACATGGTTTCTCTGAAATGGAATTACTAAATTTGACCAGAGATACTTTGGCAAAAAAAAATATATGGAAATAGAAGTAAATTCTTACCACCTTTACCTTTTCGAAAGCTACAATATGTTTGGGGTCGGTAGCATAAACTAGGGTCGGTCGGGTTATCGGATACACACGTTGCTTTTATATGGCCTAATGATACCCGATGGGAAACATACTTTCTATGCAGTCGGTAACACATCCTGCTCAAACCCACTTCCATTTTCACCATGCACGTATAACATTTTTACATCATCTTAACCCTATTTTATACCATGCGCGAGCAACGTCGAACAAAAAAATATGAATATTTACCCGCCTTTACCCAACCTTTATCCTACCTGTGACCCACCTAACCACCATCTCTGTCCAGGGTTAGTACGAGACACAGTACCACTATTGACTGTCTACAGCCCCCCCCCCCCCCCCCCCGGGGGGGGTGTGGGTAAAATAAGCCCAAAGAGGAACTTCGTGTCATACTCATCATATTTACACAGCATCTGCTCAAGTTTTACTCCACGGTGGAAAGACATGGTCGTCAAATATAACTTTTCGTTATGGAGAAACCAACAACCGCATTGAGGGAATTAGTGAGATACATGATGCTAGCCTCGAAATAAAACAAAACAGTGAAACTTTGAAATGATTTATTTTCGGATATTCAATAATGAATCAACAATCACATGCAACGTGTAGGTATCTTATTTGCCAAATTCTGCTTCACGTCTTGTAGCAGCTCGAAATCACTTTTCCTCACACTACTCACTCAAATGACCTCTTACAGTAGGATATGGAATAGTATTTGGCAAATAATGTATACTTACAATTTTATAGCGACTTCGATTATTTAATACCCTCTTACAAAGTGTAGAAAGATTATAATAACAAGTATTGTCTTGTAACCTTGGTGATCGTCAAATGCCGAACGACATTGTTGTCTCTGATACGAGCTGGATCGTCAAAAAATGGGGAATTAAAGTAAAGCATTGAGTTGGTACTACATCATACAGAATTGTCGTAAACTACAACTTAGTCTTAGCGATATTCTAGGATGCTGTATATACTGGATATTATAGGAGAGATGAGTGATTGAGTAAGTGAGCTGGTGGGTGTGTGGATATGTTGGTGAGTGAGTGAGTGAGTGAGTGAGTGAGTGAGTTAGCTATATTTTTTGTGTTCTTGTGGTTGTTGTTGTCGTTGCAGTTTTACCTTTTCCTCCTCGTATAAAGAGAAGAGATGAATTAACACAAACTACTGCCTTCACTTATGCAGCTTTAAAATGTTGATAAAGAGAATAAGTCTCGAATACCATACATTATGATAAGGCAAAATTAAACAAAATGAAACATTTGTTTCCCATAGAACATGACTTAAGCAAATAAGATATGTAGATTGAAATTTTATTTTATTGTTTACAGTATTTCTTTTTTATTTTATTTGAGCAATTGCATCAACGATAAGACAAGATACTGTAACTCATTGGGTACAATATTTCTGTGAGGTTTGATGAGATCAGATGTGAAGGAAGTAAATGAAAATAATTGTATGTGAAGCACACGAAAACATATACAGTCTTCTCTGGAATGGGATTATTAAAAAACAACTGACCAGAGATACTTAAATTACAAGGAAATAGGAGCAAATTCTCACCATTTTTACCTTTCTAAAATAATGTTTAGGGTCCGTACCTTAAAATATGGTCGGTCGGGTTATAGGAAACACATTTTTTTTGGCCTGATGTCAATTTTACAGTTTAGTTGTATAGTCACTCATCTGCTGAACTTACTGTAAATACTTTGCTACAGTTTGAACACAAATTACTGTTCTGTTATCGTGCGTAGAAAGCTTTGTATAAAAAGCGAGACATACATACATACATACATACATACATACATACACACACACACACACACACACACACACACACACACACACACACACACACATACATACATACATACATACATACATACATACATACATACATATCAAATTCTTATATTTTCCAACTTACATGAACATAGCATGTACAGGTAAAGTATTTACATAATTCCTTTACAGAATATACACACAATACCTTGCAGGAAATCATATTGACTATAGTGAACGAGTTTCTCTTGGTCACTTATGACAAACGTTCACGTGATATCTGGTTGTTATAGTACCTACATCTCAATCTCCAAATTTTGTAAGAACCTATTATTGAGCTGACACTACAATATTTGGTGATGGATTTGGAATTCCTTCTATTTAAACCAGCTTTGATCAAACCACTTGTGACTTTATGATGTACATTTCCGAGACTTCCAATGACAATAACTATTATTTCTGAACGAAAGCCTGTAGTGTTTATTTCTAGTGAGAGTGGGAAATATTTGTCGAACTTCTTCTGAAAACACAATGAAATATGTGCATCAAAGGGTACGGACACTTCAACTAATATTGCATGTTTGTTCTGTTTATCGATGATTGTAATGTCTGGTCGTTTATGCTGGTGTTCAAAAGTTCTCATATGGGCATCAAACATTTCAGGTTTTAAAACCGTGTCTTTGAATGTCTCCTTGCCAGGATTACTGTTCGCGATTTTACCGAAGATTAAATCAACTATTCTATTGTGTCTTTGTTGGTATAGTTTCTGGAATTTCGTACAGCCATTCAAAATGTGTGATACTGTTTCAGTGGGATGATTGCATATTTTACATGATTTAGTGTACGACTCTGGATAATACAGGGTCATGAAACTTTCGCACTGCAGGAGCTGTAAACGACCCCTCGCGACAAATGATCTCAGATTATCGTCAATCTTGTGATTGTTGAGGTAAGTGGACGATACACCATGGTTTACTTTCCCTGCCTCTCGAGTCACTCTTCCCTGTGAAGATTTCGCCTTAAACTCGGATTGATATTGCTGCAGCAGCTGCTGTTTAAATGTTGTGTAGAATTTGTCTGGCGAATCGAGGGTTATTGACACTTCCTCTTCTACTGCCATACATACATACATACATACATACACACACACATACATACATACATACATACATACATACATACATACATACATACATACATATATACATACATACATACATACATACATACATACATACATACATACATACATACACACACACATACATACATACATACATACATACATACATACATACATACACTCTTATAACAGGCACGCGCACGCACACACACACACATACACATTATAATCCAATGCATGATATGATTTTAACTTTGATCGTTTCACTTTTTTCGACAACACACGAATATGAAGTAGCCATACCAGCATATTTGGAATGGCAATGATAAACTGGAAACTCACAGTGCTGTTTACACAATGATATTTTGTCGCCTTAGTTTCCGAAACTAACTAAAACAAGACAAGACAAAAGATGACTTTTAGAAAAGTGTTCCTACATACCGTTTGATCCGTTGCAATGCGATCGGGAGAGTAAGCTAGCTGAGTAACTACCCACGATGTTAGTTATCATGTATTCAACGTGGACGTTCTTATTGTTAAAGGACTATATTGGAATGGAATGTTCCAATACTAAAATGTTAATATACACCCATATAATGCATACAGACGACTGACTGATAAAGTTTCTATCCATAAATTATACATCGGGTTTTTCAGTGACAGTTATTGAGATAACCACATATTGAGGCAATCATTAGGATGTGTAGATATACACAGTTTAACATAAACATGCAGGCTCTCTGTATAAACGAATGCTTTCAGTCGTTTGACAGACACTTACTCGAAATACAATGGAATCAACGGAGTAGAAACAAAATGTCGTCTGGTTCGACAGAATTCTTTCTAACATTGCAATGTTTTATTGTCTGGATTGACATATATATATATATATATATTGCTAACATTATTTGTTCTGATCATCCGGCGAGACTCAAAGCTTTCGCTCCTTTTTTGTCGCCTGGGATGACATTAATGTTACAAAAATTGCTACATTTTCTTCGTGTAAGTTACAATTATGTTAGCACCTTGTCGGCAAAATATATACGTCGTAATAGCGTGTACTTTTCAGGTGTGTCAATAGTCTATTTACTGTGAGACCTTCTGGCTTATTCCAAGGCAAGCAGCAGAAAGTCGCATTGCCAGTACCACAGCGAGGGCGTGTTCTGGTGGTAGTGCGCCCCTAATCTCTCACCATTTGACTTTTTTTTGCGGCAACCTTCGGCAAACAGACCCGAGGTCATATTAAAAACTGGCGTTTCAGTGGATTAAAATGTACCAATTGCCCTCAAATTCTTCGTGTCAGACGATAACATGTAGTAATGTTAATTACGTTTTGTCAAGGAGAGATCGAGTAACGTTGATAAAATACATTGTAGAGAGAAACATTAAAATGCAATAATTGGGTTTTATAAAAAGTCGATAAGTCTTTAAATCTATATTTAAAATTTACCTATCCGACGTTTCGACCTCACATAATAAGTATTCATCAGGCTAAAATAGGTGAACATCTGAGTTCTAAAAGCTTAAGGTATGTATGTATGTATGTATGTATGTATGTATGTATGTATGCATGTATGTATGTATGTATGTATGTATGTGTGTGTATGTATGTATGCATGTATGTATGTATGTATGTATGTATGTATGTATGTATGTATGTATGTATGTACGTTCGTACGTACGTACGTACGTACGTATGTGTGTGTATGTATGTATATATGTATGTATGTATGTATGTATGTATGTAGGTAGGTATGTATGTATGTATGTATGTATGTATGCATGTATGTATGTATGTATGTATGTATGCATGCATGCATGTATGTATGCATGTATGTATGTATGTATGTATGTATGTATGCATGCATGCATGCATGCATGCATGCATGCATGTATGTATGTATGTATGTATGTATGTATGTATGTATGTATGCGTGTATGTATGTATGCGTGTATGTATGTATGTATGTATGTATGTATGTATGTATGTATGTATGTATGTATGTATGCATGCATGCATGCATGCATGCATGCATGCATGCATGTATGTATGTATGTATGTATGTATGTATGTACGTAGGTACGTGTTTAAGCGCTACAGAGAAAGTTTATTTAATTTATTGAATTTTACAAATTCTCAAGTCCACGACTCCAAATTATCGGTGTTTACAACAAACTAAAATGTAGCAATATTAGACAGAATTTTGTTCCTGATCTCCATTCGTTTAAAGTGTACCGTATGCGTCATCAAAATGGCATTAATGCCAAGTGTATAACGGTCAATTAAGTACCTACTTCCTTTACTCATTAAATTGATATTGAACTCAATTTAGGTTTATTTCAACATTAAATGCTCTAATCACATTACTAAGAGAGATCCGTTTTTAGACAATGGTGTATTCTGCATCACACATCAATGTATACACTTGAGTGAAGTCTTACAACGTTTTCCCATTTAGATTTTAAATGCGCTTTACAACGTCTGTTAGACAGAAAAGATGTAATTTGTAGAAATTAAAACTTATTAAATGTCATCCATAGACTGTTTCTGTGCAGTACTTGTACTAGGTTGTTTGGTAACATATAGTACACACGGATATCCAATATCTCGGTTTGTATATGTTTACGACTGGTGCAGTGCCACTGTGTTAAAGTTGTCATATGGATGGCGATTTGGTATTAATTTGGGGATTTTTTAATTCTTAAAACAATTTTATGGTGAATTCCTTCTTGAAAAATCAATGTAAAACAATACTGACATATTAAAGTCTCTGTTTGTAACTCAATACATTGCAACAAGCTATAAAATGTGTAAAATGTTTGTGATTGTATATGAACGAACACTTGAACAATAATTTATTAATTTGGAAGTTATTGAGTTACAAGTAAGGACTTGGCATATATTGTTTCACATTGATTTTTCAATTAGGAAGCCATGACAAAATTGTTTCATAAGCTAAAAATGAAATACCCAATCCTCATCCATATGGTTACGTTATGGTTTACAAAATTGAAAGTAATTTGGATGTTAGTTACGATGGAAGCTAGTTTAGTTGATATTACGGTGATTTGCCATCACCCTTATGTTGGCTTTTCGAACGTGACAAGGGGGCAATACACAAGGCGCTGACGGCAATTAACGTCCGACCTGTCGACTTCACTCGCGTTGATACTTCATGGTGTATCCCCCCCCCCACATTCAGGTAAGGAGTACCTACAAACCTTACAATGATATATGAAGTTTGAATCAGTACAAGAACAGAGTAATAGGCAGTGGCGAGAGCAATAACGAGCCAGAACTAATAACCACTCAAATAATTATGTCATTTCTATATATATATTTCGATAATAAAAGAGCTGATCGTAAAGCATGATAAAGTGTGAATTGGTCAATGTTGTTTCTCATTGATTTGTCAAGTAGGAAGTCATCAAATTGATTTAAAAATTGTAAATTGAAAATCCAAAAATAAATATCCACTAGGCATCCATATAGCCACTAATGTATGGAAGAGATTAGCATATCTGTAGAACGCCAAGGACATGCATTAGACGCAAATTAGATATTTATCTTATTATAAGTCCTTTTATCTGTTGATTTATCTAATTATCACCCGTCTACAACAGGATTACACTCAACGAACACAGACAAACGATATAAACCAATTATGATTAGGCCATATACAAAATAATATGTGTTTCCAACCAACATTAAACATTTTTTAACATTCAAAAAGGTATGTGGTGAGAATTTATTTCTATTTCAATTTTTTTGGCCGAGGTATCTCTGGTATTTTTTTTTTTTATAATCCCATTCCGGAGAAACCAGGTCTATTAAGATGGTAAGTTGAAAAGTACAGTCTGTACATTGTGTCTATGTACTTAACGTGTAATTGTTTTCGTTTACTTCTGTTATATCACAGATTGAAGTATTGTGACCGACCAACGAGTATATTGTTCTCGGGTTGAAGTAAAATTCCGATCTACATATCCTATTTTCAGTCGTCATATTGTACGAAACAACCATTTTTTTGTATGTTTGCTTTACATCTTTACATAACATTGCTTGGTAGCAGATGCACAGTTAGACTGTCGACAGTCGTTCGTGCCTTTTTTGCTACGTTTCATCTAAAACAAGTCGTCGCCTCGCTCCGTACCACTGAACACTAATCCGTACTGATAGGAACTGCGAGTGCTGAAGGCACGAACTGTGAGTTCCCCGGCACTCGCTGTTCAATCAGTACGTGGTTATAGTATTGCTCCCGATCGGAGCGAGGCAACGACTTTAGTTTTAGATGAAACATAGCAAAAGAGGCACGAACGACTGTCATCACAGTCTAGTCCATTCCTTCACGCTAGTTGAATCTACAATAAGTCTGTTCAATGTCAAAAATCGCTATAGTTTGATAGCCTGAACAACCTAGACAGCGGCCTATGACAAACTTATATATACTAGTAATTAGTTGCACGAACTTTAATATTAGCTCCTGTTGAGGACTGCTAATCCTGCACATATGTCAAACACTGGTTCAAGATTTTGACAGCTAAAGGGCATAACTATAATTATAGTCTAGTACAATGTCGCTACGATTTACACCTTCGCTCACGGTATAGTCTTGGCCCTGACGAAAGGTGTTAGTTATGGTTCAACCCCATGGTGAGCAAGGATTGTCGTCATCGCTCATTAAATATTCGTTTGGTACAGCTGTTTTGACTATGTCCAATGTCCAACCAGGACTCCACTGAACAGTCCTTTAAATTATATGACGTGGGGACCAATCAACATAATCATGTTTATATGAACACAGCAGGAGGGAGCACAGGAATGTGTGTAGTCTACCTGCTAGACCTCGCATGTTCTTCCGATACAATACGACACACGACCGAACAACTCCGAGTTCGGGCAAGCCCTCACTGCGAACTTCGCTGGCTTATCGTATCGGAAGAAAGCCCGAACGTCTAGCAGCAAAACTAGAATTTGTGTTGATTGAGGGCATTTGACCAGACTGTGTTAGAACCCCCAGGCTGACCATCCAGGCTACTATAGTTATAATGCTCCCACATGAAGTGGTTTTTCCCGTTAAATCATATGTACGATGTTT
This sequence comes from Glandiceps talaboti, assembly GCF_964340395.1. NCBI lineage: Eukaryota > Metazoa > Hemichordata > Enteropneusta > Spengelidae > Glandiceps > Glandiceps talaboti. The sequence continues at coordinate 12,398,966 of NC_135557.1, read as the reverse complement.
TAAAATGTTAATCTTATTGTAGTGTGACCTCAAACTAAAGTTTTGAAGAAAATACTAAATAGCGTGCCTTGCAGACACATATCGACTAGTATACTACACATGGCTCGCTTGCTGCCGACGACTCATAACCTTGACGGCTGCAATTATACAATCTGGTAACCATGCAGACAACCGAAAAAATGCAACGGAAGCGAATCCTTAAGTAAGATACGATCAGTTGAAAACTAACTGAGACGTACTTGACTGATATACGTGTAGACAGTTCTTTATGTGATTGTTTAAAGATTTACTATCATTATCGGAGTTTGTTGCTATTAGTTGCAACAAATTAAAGGGGGGTTGACAAGGTAGAGCAGAGTGAGAAAACGGTGACGAAAGACAAGCATGAATGTGTGGTTTGCCTTCATCTTTTTCCGCTTTATGCAAGGTATGGTCTTAAATTTATTACATTCATTGTTTTACATGTTTTGATAACAAAGGTTGTAAAAACGACCTATGAGGGCGCACTTTCAATTACGACCCTTTGATTAGGATTCTTGCGAATTGTGGATAATTCGGGTTGTATGTATGTATGTATGTATGTATGTATGTATGTATGTATGTATGTATGTATGTATGTATGCATTTATGGATGTATGTATATATGTATGTATGTATGTATGTATGTATGTATGTAATACATGTATGTATGTATGTATGTATGTATGTATGTATGCATGCATGTATGTATGTATGTATGTATGTATGTGTGTATGTATGTATGCATGCATGTATGTATGTACGTATGTAATATGTATGTGTGTATGTATGTATGTATGCATGCATGTATGTATGTACGTATGTAATATGTATGTATGTATGTATGTATGTATGTATGTATGTATGTATGCATGCATGTATGTATGCATGCATGTATGTATGCATGTATGTATGTATGTATGTATGTATGTGTGTGTATGTATATGTGTGTGTGTATGTATGTATGTATGTATGTATGTATGTGTGTGTGTGTGTATGGATGGATGGATGGATCGGATGGATGGATGGATGGATGGATGGATATGGAACGTCTTCTAGACGAAGTTCTGAACAAATATAGATACGTAAACAATTACTTAGCGTGTAGTCTTACCTCATCACTAAACGTTTAAGATTATTGTATTGAAGACAAGAAGGTCAGCTTTAATGATATTTGAACTGGTCATAAGGTCACATCGATAATCGATTGTACGCTATTGTACGCATGTCTACAATCAAAATATGTTAAAGTTCAATGGTTGTCGTGTATGCATATCTGGATGGCATGTTTTGTGTTATTTGTTGACAAACACGATGCGCACGCGTCGCCTCGCTTTTAGCCCCAATTTCCGTCCACCAACTTAATTCAGCTAAGGAGCCTCAAGTAATTACAAGCGGGGATGTCCAGCAAAATCAAGCCAGTATGTGACATAAATTGTGACCCTCAATCGTGCTAAAAAGTGACACTGCATTAGAGCTCAATATTAGTAGTCAGGAGGTCCTGGGTTCGACTCTCTAGAAACAGGGGATTTTTCTGTAGTACCGTGACGCGATTCTACCGCATTGGTAGTTTTAAAAGGCATTTGTTGTTTCCTACACAGTGAGTTTGTGTTTGTATTAAATCAATACCTGTGTTTGGATCTAATTGGCTTTGAGCTGAAGGTCGGAACTCCCAAAGACTAGATGTACGCACAACTGACAACCTCCTCTGGACAGAGTCAACATCTCCACTAGATCACATTATGTCCAATAACTTGCCACGCTGTTCCCCCTTTACTATTGTAAGATCCACTCCTCTCCTCACGCCACAACTAACATTTAATTTTAATTTACTGCATCTCACTGATATGTTACGATGTAATTACTTTACAATGGTGGCAGTAAGATTTGTAACCGGTGGCAGCAGTGGGGTCATGCAGTGGGATCATGCCAAAATCACAAAATAATGCAGTTATTAGATAACAAAATGAGTGAAAGTAAAACGTGACCCTCCCCTAAATTCAATTTTTCTAAAATATGACCCTTCCCTGATAACCGATTTGCAAAACGTGAACCCCCCCCCCCACACACACATACATACATACATACATACATACATACATACATACATACATACATACACATACACATCCCCCCCTTGTTATTACCGAACGCTCCCTTATTTGCTGAGCGCCGCTATTTACTTTGGGATGCGGGATGGGGGAAATGTTTCGTACATCTGCTCAAACATTTTGTTTGAGCGTAATTAGTTATAGTCACTGGCCAGTTTTCAGTATTGATGGATCTAAAGGTGCGCATGTGTGAATTGGACAACATATTTTCGTAACTTGATGCAAACCAGCTCCTTGTTGCATAAGTTCGCTTCATCCGCCTACGTTATTGCATTTTCAATTTATACTTGATTAAAGGGTGCACCGCAAAGCTATTGTCGGTGAGAAGAATTTGGGGCTTTACCAAGGAGGGTTTGTCACCTGTAATGTCAGTTCAGTGTGGTGGTCAAAGTCCCACTGATTCTGTCACGAGGACTACCAGCATAAAGCAACGGTCACCAAACGAGAAGTGGCGAACGAAAACTGGCAAAACATCCTTTCCTTAACCAGCAAGTAAATGTTATAACTCCCACTCCTTCGCCCGTCCCCTAATGGCCTATTACACATTCGTACACCATGCTAGTCATAAGAGAACTCCACTTTGCATTTGAACTTTTGTTGACTCATGGTCAGTGGAGAAATTCTAACGTCGATGGTTTACTACACCTAAAGTCGGGGTGAATAGTTTTGTGAAATTTGCAATATGACGTCACAGCCTATTACAAAACAGTTGCCTCACTATAACTTTTGCTGGGTGTCGATTGGGAATGTCAGTGTCACGAGACCGTAGTGAAGGACACCCACCATGAAGTCACTTGTTATCAGTTTATTCCTCGTTTGCCTTCATCGGGGTAAGTGGTATACTTAGTGTGTTTCACTTTGTTTCACCTCTGTGACGCTATGTAGAAGCATTATGAGGGGTACATCTTACAGAAAATTTACTGTCTGGCGAAAGTGTGGTTTGCGTAAGGGTTTCGCTTCGCGAAGGACGAGAAAGTAACATACATATCCGACAGGTTACCTGGTTAAATTACGTAACAATCAATTTTCGCATAACTAGTCGGTGCCATTCCATCTAGTTTTCACATTCCCCTGTTTAATCAATACATGTACTTGATAGTCAGTTATTCTCAAGGCCATGTACGCGTGGTCACCATACATGTTGTGTATTGAATGTTTCTTTAATTACATCCAATTGAGGATGTATCGGGTGTAGTTTGATTTGCGAGTACACAATCGATACATTTACTCGTCGACGTATAGTCGACACATCAGTGAACGTAGCTCTAGTTGAGGGGGGTGCTGAATGTTTTGAAAGGAGTATTGTGTAACGTATGCATGCAACCAGCCAAATGTTATCCCTTCCTGACATGTACAGCTTATAATGTCTGACTTCCACTAGAAAGTTCCGGATCAATATCTTATTCCTAGGGGCATGTTTTCTAATAGTCTGTAGTGTATAGGACAACTGGTATATTCTGGAACATTGATAACGTTTACAGGAGAAATAATGTTGCCTTGGTGTTCCACTCATTGGTGAAGATGTGTTTAGCACAAAGATAGAAATATTTCAACCCTAGACTAACAATAGCAGAGACTCAACACACACAGCAGCATGCTTTACCCAGTCACATTGAAAGCGGTAAAGCATTGCTATTCCTTTACAGTGCAGTATAAACAGGCTCTATTTGAAAAAAAAATTCACCCGGACTTGATAGTTTTAATGGTTTCAATTCGTTTTTTTCCCAATGATAATGGTAGTAGCTTCTCTACTTCTACGTTCCCACTATGTATGACGCCTCAGATTCTGTAATTCTTTATTTTGCATTTGAATTTGTCTGAGAGTGTGTGTGTGTGTGTGTGTGTGCGTGCGTGCGTGCGTGCGTGCGTGCGTGCGTGCGTGTGTGTGTGTGTGTGTGTGTGTGTGTGTGTGTGTGTGTGTGTGTGTGTTTGTAAAAGATACTATGTCCCATGAGGGAAGCACACAAGCTTCTTCAATCATTTCTTCTCTATTATGGGTTCAGAAAAAGCTGAAGTGAGATGTTGTCTGTAAATGTTTATTTGTCTCTTTGTGAAACTATGTGAACAATGTTCGACCAACTGTATCTCTTAGTCTCTAGCGATCGATCACAGTGTAATCTTTCAATCTCTGATATTTTTGCTGATAAGACCACGGCTGGCTAGTCACTACAAAGATAATATGACACACATACACTCACTCACTTCACCCAGACAGACAGTAAACAAACAACTCAGACATTTGATGTTAAATTGGCATCGAGAACCATAGACCCAACACAAGGGTCTATCCCCGAACACAACACAATACAACATAATTGCAACTTTGTTTTTCATACCAAATTAGATGTCCCACAGTGTCGATATCCTGAACACTCACCACTGGTGAAATGTACGCTAATCAAACATCAGGGAGTACCAGTGAAAAATTACACAATACAAATTAGAGAAACATGCTGCTAGTAGGTAGTATGAGCACAGCTTGAGACAGAATAAGAGGTGCAGTTGGTCGAACATTGCTGTATAGACATTCTCCAACGTCTGTGGCACAGCGAAACCTTGATTTGACTGTCGGTGAGACAATCGCGGTTCCTCTATACACATTATGTTACGCCACGAACAAAGAATTGTTTCTGGTCAGCGCGCACATCACTTAAATACCCGTGCGTTGGTGTTTTTCTGTGTGTGTTTGTCCAGCCCATGCCTCCCTGAGACAACTACAGAGCCAACACGATCATGAACGAGCATATGACATATACCCCACATACACACTACAATGTGTATCGCCTCGATAATAACGATGGTAGTCGAAACCAAATTTTAAACACTTTACACCCTAAGCGATTCCCGGTAATACCGTAGTACAAGTACAGCAAGATCGAAGACGGTATGTCGTTAGTTTCCGCTCAGACGACTAAGAGTTAGTAGTACATCCATCTATTTTTCGGAGAGTTTCAGCCTTTGTATGATAATGCATATTTGAATGCAAACATGCATATCCCGATGCCCATCGCTAAGCCCTTCTCCGACGTTCTCCTGTTCGACTAATTTTAGCCAGGAAGATGGGAGACGAGTCCACTACCAACCTTGCTATCCACTTGCCAACGTCCACCGACCCTACCACACATACCTATCAAATACTAACAATTTAGGTTTTAATGAGACGCCAAATTCATCAGTAACTCCTCGTCTAAGGCACGTAAATGGGTGTAGTTATGTCATGGGATCATGCATGGCAGAATGAGCTTGATATCCATAGTACATGTATATGCATATAGCATTCACTGATTCAGGACCAGATATTGTAATCAGGGTGGAAACGACAAAGTACCTCTCGTCTAAAATTTGGTGCAAATGTAGAGGATAAAAATGTAGGGTTTCACTTTCTGAATTACAAATTCTACATTCCTCAACTTTTGCAAGAAAAAGAATTTGCATTGCTTCTGCATATGGAAAAAATAATTTGATGCAGGACTGACAACAGAAAACAAATTGCTGTCACAGTGATGAGAAAAACATTTGCTGCCATACCCCCCCCCCTGAAATCAAATGGTTCTCCCCTTAGTGGTGTGTTGATACACAAGATTTAACAATAGCTATGAGTTCATTAACCCTTGTGAGCCAACACACTGAGAATTGAGATGTTGATCATTTGCAGCACTTTCAATCTCTCTAGAGACCTAATTAAGACGGAGGGTAGAACAAGAGTGGTTTATTCCTCTCAAATTAGCATTTTATTAGCATATTGTTTGAAAAGAATACTCACTGAGGTTGGTATATTCATGGCCGAGAAGAGATTGAATCACTAAAGGATATAGTTCCGAACAGCTTAACAGTTGCAACAGAACCAATAATGAAAAGCAACCCAGTTTTAGGGGCGAGGTCAGTAATTCAATGTAGGATAAAAAAAAATTCTTTTACTTTGGGGTAGGGGGTGGTGGGGTTGAGCTAATTTAGCTCTCAACCTACAACCAGATTTAAACTGAATGCCTTCCGTAAGAGTATAGTCTTGCAATTTCATGATTTATGCAAGGAATTTAGCTCTATATCTGTGATTTTTTCAAGTCCCAATGAAAGTTAGCCATCAAAAATGTTGTTCAAATGCCCGCCTCCTATTCTCAGCACAGGAAAGCTTGCCATCCTCGACTTCACTCGGCTTTCGTGATCCCCTACATACCCGGGATATGCACACCCGTTTCCACAGCAAATAACCAACGAAATACAAACCCACATAACATTGCTATAATTACGCATGAGAAAGATTAGATACTTCATGGTAAGCATCGTAACAGTTTAACAACTTTAATTAATACAATAAAGTGATACAGTATTATTGCCCTACTTCGTCACTGGGTAAAGTGTATACATTGATATTTCGACCGACAGACATGCCATCTGCTCCAAGTTTCACACTCCTTTAATCACTATAATTGTCAAGATTTTGTGAGTGGTGCCCCTCACTGTACACTAATTATATAGAGGTCAATATATAGGTCACCAGTATTCTTTTTGATACATTGTTGCGAAATTTTGTTCATTGGCTAGACTTGGTCTATTTTCCATATTTTGACCACACTCATTTCGGTATAAAAGTGTAGATTATTAGACTTGATACATGTGTGAGTGTATTTATTTGAGATACCTAGCTAGATAAACGATTACAACCACTTTCTTTTCGGTGGCCACCACATCCAATTACCGAAATATGCCAATAAATTATTAAGACTAAAAGCTAAATCGATAATATTTTCAGGACAAATACGCTTTGGTATCGCAAATGTATGTACAAAGGTATAATGAATTTGAAGTGTGCACTCTTGAGATATAGCCTAATTACCGAAAACCATTAATTATGTAAACTGCTCATTAATATTCATGGGATGTTTACTAAAACCTAATCAGTTCTTGCCATTACCCTACGGAACATGTCTACAAAATTTCGTTTGAATTGAGCCAATAATTTTTTAGAAAATGGTGACACACACACACACACACACACACACACACACACACACACACACACACACACACAGACTTTTCAACCCCTAATACAAAACAGTCCTTACGGAAAGGAAAAACGATTTTAACCTTTAATCAGGATCTGTTTTGTATCCCACATACAAATATTTCTAAAAAATGTCAAATTGAGAAGAAATTGATGAATTTTAGCTATAGTAAATGCATGGCAATAAAATATAGTGAAATTAAAAGAACTATTTTTCTTCGCTACATAATTGCTTTGTATTAACAGCACTACATACTCCTCTATACTGATTTGAAATGGATCGTGCTATCTTAAACATGTCAAAAAAGTTTGAATGATGGGAGGGGGGATAACCATCTCCCGGACCCATCCACCGCCTAATCGGTCGCCCCGTTCCCTCGTTGTATTAGGTTCCGTATAGTTGTATCATTTCACCAGGCCTGCTGATTCTAACATTGTCTACACCCCCCGGAAGAAGACACATTCAAGAGACAATGACTAAAATACTGTATCATATCATAATCACTTATCTGTGTCATAAGGTAGTGAGACACTGACTACCTATATCCTCTACCTATATCTTTGCTATGAGTACAAAGAGTCAACTTCTACACTGGTAAACCAGAATGCATTTTCATCAGCTTTCCAGTTATAATATATAAACGTAAACTCCAATTTATTTTCTTCGTAATTCGTAAATTGTGGAGTTTTTTCACCATGAATGTCACAATTTAAATTGTATCTTCGTAATTTGTAATGGGGCACTCATTTTTTTCTGCAAATTGTACTGGGTAACCCCCTTCCCACCCTCATGGACGTCTGTCTCATATTCGCCACATTTACACAGGTTTTGAAAAGATGGTCCCACGTGGAACGGTGTTGTCAAATGAGATCGTTCGAATAGCGTTTCTGTTTGATTTCTCGATGTTTAGAACATAGTTAATGTTCACACATTAAATAAAATGAATGAATGAATGAATGAATGAATGAATGAATGAATGAATGAATGAATGAAGTTTATTTCACCAGATAACAAAAATATGCTACACTTTCAAAGAAACATACGATACAAATATACAAAATTAATACAAAAGAAATGCAACCTTTTACATTTCAGCCAAATGTGAAGAATGCTATCACGAGCCCAATGGTAACGACTACCGAGGGACTGTGGCCTTTACTATCGACGGACATGTCTGTCAGAAGTGGACGTCCCAGTCGCCAAATCGACATTCATTTACCCCAGAGAATTATCCGTCTTCTGGTCTTGGTGCTCACAATTATTGCCGTAACCCTGGCAGCAAACAATCCAGACCATGGTGTTATGTCGTAACAGGCCAAGGAATTGACTTTTGCGATGTCGGCGAACCGGGAACTTGTGGTAAAAATACATTTATTATTTATTCCACAATTTTTACTTACACGGGAAAGAGAAGTAAAGTTCATACCGTTAAGACAACATTTGCTAGATTGGAGCAGAGGACTGTAATGGTATAAAGATACATAGGGTGGAACGTGACATGTATACGTATTTAATGTATTAAGTGCTAGGTACATGCTTTGAAACACACAAACGCACGCGCGCGCACAAACGCACGCACACGCGCGCGCACACACACACACACACGCACGCAAAGAAAGAAAGAAAGAAATAGAAACAAATACACATACATACATACATACATACATACATACATACATACATACATACACACATACACGCACGTACGTACATACAGACAGACAGACTGACACGTAAAATTGTATATATGTCAACACACGTACGTATATTTTATTTTTTGCTGACAGAAATGGTTTATACTGAAGTGATTTATACTGCACCACCCCAAGAGGAGACCACTCCACCACCCAAATTAAATTTACCAGAAAAGAGTAAGTCTTCATTTGCATCCTGCAAATCAATGAACAATCTCTTTGTGTCCGATCACTTCGATATACAGTTAGCCCACGGCAATAAGCCTTTCCAAAATTTGCCATGGCGGCGCTCTACTTCCTGTCTGTGTTACCTTAGGGGTATACATGTATGGTATATGTTACTCGGTTAATCTTAGAGCACTGCTGCTTTCCTCGATATCTGAACAATACGAAAAACATCCCCGATTTACACTTCTATATAGACTAACAAGGGACAAAGCCCTTTAAAAAACAGTACTGTGAGGTGATGATACCCCCAATTTGAACGAGGGCGCTGTGTTCTCTATTTCCTGTTCGCAGTTTGGAGTGGCCTATTGGTTACATATCCACATTGCAGTACAGTATGTGTTGGGATGCTACAATGGTGTTAACTTATTATTATTTTTGTCACTAAGTGCATGACATTTACAAAAATATGTCGTGCAGGGAAATATAGTTTCGGGTGAAGGTTTAGCAAGGTTTCCAATGTCCGCAAAGTTGTAAAATTCCTGGTAACAGGGCATCCAGAAAATAATCTTGCCAATGTTTGGAATATGTTGAATATTCCGTTTGATTAATGTGCCATACCTCGTTCTCAAATCAGGTGCACAAGAAACATCTGTCCTCTTCAACATCGCATACGAAGGCATAGCAACTCAGAGCTCTACTGAAGCATATTATCCGGCCGACCTAGCCGTTGATTTTAATAAAAACAGCAACTTTGCTGGAAACTCTTGCAGCAAAACAAAGAGGGAATATGAACCATGGTGGAAACTTGAATTGAAGCATGGACACGAGATATACCAAGTAGTGGTAACTAACAGATATGACTGCTGTTGTAAGTACTTCCTTATAGATGTAAACGGATGTGACGTAATTGTTAGCTTTTGAAAGCGAATCTTAGATCTCTGAGAATGGATATGATATTTGTCATATCATCTAATAATGATTGGCATTCGGAGCCAAAGAATTGAAATTTAATTTATCATTAACACATCGGCTGTTTCTTTTGCTTGTTTGTTTGTTTGTTTGTTTGTTTGTTTGTTTGGTTGCTTGCTTGCTTGCTTGCTTGCTTGCTTGCTTGCTTGCTTGCTTGTTTGGGGTGGGAGTGTTCTGACATTATTTAAGAACATTTGTAACTTTGGATAAGGTCTCTGATATTCCCGACTTATACTAGTAACGTAAGACCATGGAAGTATCACCTTAGGAAACTCATATTGTCCTGGACTGATCATGAATGAAGAAAAATAACGGGGAACAATATGAATCAGGTTGGATTCAATTGGTTGGAAGCCAATCATTTTATTTATAAAAGATACCTGTTGTTGGAGTAATTTTTTAAACATACTCCAAGAAGTACCTCTTAAAATCAAATAATAGATGCCATCTTTTCATTATTTTTCAAAAATATTTTTCATCACACATCATAAGTTCTGTATCATGGTCATATTTTCCATTATTATTTGTAAGTTATTCTTGCTGTATTTGTATATATTGTCTAATTTTCTTCATCGAGTTAGGTCAAACTCGATTTGTTGTTTTGTCAACTATGTTTGTCCTCATTTCCACGTCTGCTCATTGTTGTTCACTCATTTTTGTAATAGTTTCAGCTGTATCTAGTGGAAATAAAGTATTAAATATTGATAACTTGTCGATTTAAAGGAGAAGTCAAAGTGATTGGTAATAAAGATAATAGATATACATTATTCGCTCTTATTGTCTGTTCGTACTTTTTATTATTGTGTATCTTTTACTTACAGCATGGAGAATTAAATTTGCTGAAGTTCGTGTTGGATACAGCAAGAACTTTCGACGAAACGCCGTATGCGGAAAGAAAGTTTTAAAAACAAAGTGGCGTGCTGAGACCATCGTCTTCGATTGCTTACTTGGCTCAGGTAAACCATTGTGGGGAAAATACATCAGTATTGAACTCATCGACTACGTCAAACCTTTGACTCTATGTGAGGTGGAGGTCATGACGAAGGTGTCCGAAGATTGGGCAGAGATAAGCAAAGACAGTAGTCTCGCGAAAATATGGATGAACAATTTCTGAAATTATTTTCCTTTCATACCCAAAATATGCAAATTGCATATGAATCAGGTTGAATTGAAATATGAGTTATTATATTACTGTACAACCATTACTATAATGTTTGGTACATTGCAAGCGTTGTCAATAGGGAACTTGCAATCCAGACTGAGCATGCTCAGACGCAAAGGACTATGGGATTATCTGTGGTTATCGTAATACCTAATCTGGAGCTACTGATAAAATAAACCTCCCTCAATGGTCAGGAATTGATTATTTGTGGTTACAAACAACGTATCAATATTGTTTACAATGCTAATTGATTGGTCTTTATTATCACATTTCCCATGATGCAACATTCAACATGGCGGGTTTGCAAGTTTCCTATTGGTAAGAGTGAGTTTTGATATTAAAATCATTTATATATATGTGTGTGTTTTATACTCAGCAGTGTGATTAACAATTATTTTATTTTTATCTTAAATATATATGATTATGTAAGGCCAAAAAAAAAAAAATCTGGTTCTGGTCAGGGTAAACTTTCTAAAGTGGTGCGACGACGCGCGTTTTTTTTTTTTTCCTATTTTTTTTTTTTTTTTTTTTTTGCAAATTAGTAAATACACATTTTTGACACTTTACATTCTCTCGGAAGATGTCATACAACTCTGGAAGTTGGCACTGTTGTATGGCAAGTTTTGTACGATGCGGATCAATCATCCATCAGGGCATCACTAGTCACATTTACAAATTTATCTTATCGCCCAGTGATTTGCAGTTATAATCCCATCCAAGATAATAATGAGTCTTGCCTTGCAACCACTGTATAATGTCATTGTGCAACCTGTAACGTTAAATAACGAGAAATAGGTCTGTCCAACGGACGTAGAGGAGGCAGTGTTTTCTTTCGAGCACCGTCCATCATCAGTCTGATACGCAGTCTGTATACGCTACGATGCGCGATGTTCGACACGTCTTTCCATCTCATCGCAGATGGAAAGACGTGTCGAACATCGTAGCGCATACATCCAGAGCTAACTGCTTACGCTACAGGAAAATCTTTGTATTCAGAAGGCAGAACGAAACGATCACCAGAACTAAGAACACCTCGAAAGTCAGCTGAATTGATATCAACATTTCGATTGCTCACGACGTACTCTCAATTCAGACATTTTCGAAACATGTCAGCGGTTTACCACCTAGCACAGTGAACACACTATTTCCCGTGATTCCCATCAACCACGCTCATCGTACATATTACGTATACATATCGTACGGGGGGTTATGGGTATGCAGCAGTACTGGAAGAAAAGGGTACCCGTTACCAAATAGAAGTGCGCCATCACACGAGCTAAATTTTTCCGCTAGCCTTGCATACAGTGTTGATCGACGGGGAATTGTAAATAAGGAACGGGAAAGCAAAAATTATCGGAAAAAAAAGGATCGACGCGGGGGTATTCAGGGCACGCGCGCGCTGACCAGAACCAGACATATTTTTTTTTTTGGCCTAACAAATGGAAAGAATTTATAAAACATATTGCTTAAAGGAAACAAAGCCAATGAAGTTGGAAGATGAGTGAGAAATGGGTATTTATTTTCGATTTTTACATTGTAAATGTTTTTCTTAACCACCAAAGTTTGTAATAGAGAACTTGCAATCCAGACTGAGCATGCTCAGATGCAAAGGAATATGGGATTATCTGTGGTTATCGTTATCTGGAGTTACCGATGAAATAAACCTCCCACACTGGTCAGGCTAAATATGAATTGATCATTCGTGGTTATAAACAATGTAACATTCTTGTTTGATGAATATTTATTATCTTATTTCCCATGATGCAACATTCAACATGACGGGTTTGCAAGTTCCCTATTGTGACACATGTGATAACCAAAATAACTACAAATTGTGTTAACAAATTTATTGTGCATACAGGAAGTGATTTGTAATATTTAGTTGTATGCCATGTATTGAGTTATAAGGACTGACTTTGTCTTTGCCTTGGCTGCAGAGTTTCTAACGTTTTTTCCACAATTTAGTAAATTTATTTAATCAATAAAATATGTTATGAATACCAATTTCCCTTTCATCTGGCCACTTTAATGTGAATTATCATCAAATTTCTTTCAGAGATAGGGGGACTTTTTAGGAACCATGGCCTTACAATGAACTATCTCTGATTTGCATAAATCCAGACGTTTGCTCAACTCCCTACTTCCTTACCACCACTACCCCATTATTCAAGCCACCTTAATGATATAATGATAACGACGATTGTACGTGTACACTACGCAATACCAACAATGACTTCTCAGAAGTACGTAGTTATCGGCAATAGCTTTATTGGCACAACTGAACTGATAAGGTTCGGTAGTGCTATAGGCATGGTAAAATGTCTGTCTGTCTGTCTGTCTGTCTGTCTGTCTATCTATAGATGTGTGTGTGTGTGTGTGTGTGTGTGTGTGTGTGTGTGTGTGTGTGTGTGTGTGTGTGTGTGGACGTGTGTGTAAAAACCGCTAGACTAATTGGCATGATATTTTATGGGTATATTACCTTTTGGTGTCTAATTGGGAAATTGTTCAAATCAAAATTATCTTACCATGGTGTGTGATTTGGGTCAAAAATGTGATTTTTGGTAAAAAAAAAAAAAATACTCGGCAAATCGGTCTGAAATTAGGTGGGATTGTTGTTTGGGGGGTTTAGATTAAGAATTGATCATAACATGATGATCCCATCAGTGATATGCAAATTAGATCTAAAAATGTGTTGTTTTTGGTAAAAAAATATTTAATTCCAAAACCACTGACCAGATTAGGGTGAAATTTGGTTGCAAGGTTCTTCAGGGTATAAAAATTATTTATGACATGATGATCACGTCAGTGATATGCAAATTAGGAATAAAAATAATTCGTTTTGGTCATTAAGCTATAATTCCAAAATTATTGAGCTGATTGGGTTGAAATTTAATGGGAACCTTCTTAGTGCTGTTTAGAAAAAGAAGTTTTCATAACATGATAATCCCATCAATGATATGCAAGTCAGGTCTAAAAATGTGTCTTTTTTGGTCAAAAATCTACAATCCCCAAACTACTGAGCAGATAAGGCTGAAATGTAATGAGGGGATGCGTCTGGGGATGTGTAGATGAAGTTGTATTCACACCGTGATGATCTCATTAGCATATTAGGTTACAAAATCTCAATTTTGGTTTTAGAAAATGAAACTGCATGGTGAATGGGGTTGAAACTTGTTGGGGATGTTTCTGGAATCGTTTCGACATAATTGGCCCTCGCAACCACGCCCCTAGCAACAGTGAAATAATGATGCATATTACAAAGGTAACAACAGGGATGAGAAGGTAAGATAATAAAGATTCAAAACATGTATGCAAATATGCCTAGCAACAGGAACACGCCATTAGCAATACCTAAATGGTTTATATTGCAAAGATGAAAACTGGGAAGGGTGGGCAAGTTAATAAAGATTCCAAAAATGTATGCAAATATCCGTATCAACAAGACCATGCCCATAGCAACAGACAAATACAGTTGTGCTACGACGTCATTGGCACTATTTTCTTTAATTTGCCTTGCAAAACGTCACAAAGCGAGAGCCATGCATAGATTATACCAATGAACCACTTTGAAAAGTCTAACTTTAACAGTCTATAATTAGAAGAGAACATAACGATGGAGTGGCTAGCTATTGCATACCTTCTACTTGGCTTTCACCATGGTAGGTTTTTCATTTCTGTATCTTTTTAGCACATAACAACAATAATAATAATAATATAGGTCTTATTCGTACTTTCCTGTTTGGGTTTTAATTTATTATGTTTCGAGGATGTAGTCGAACCGTTAGAGTGGTCGGCTCGGAATCTGCAAGTCACCGGTGCTCCTGACCCGTCGCCATTTGTTTCTTATAATAGTAGCTTATAAGTCCTTATTGAGCAAGATTTGGACCAACACTGTGGCCGAGTCAATCCAGCTACATGAAGTGGAGATATTATTGGATAGGGATAAACATTAATCCTACGACTGAAGAGAGAAGACATTCACCATGGGAGTTGAAGAAGTTAAAGTAACCACTATAGAATTACGTCAGATGTAATGATAAGTGTAGGTATGCACTTAGAGCTCCGCTTTGCAGTGAATAGCCGCATTATTACACAACTCATAATACCAATTTAAGCGATTT
This sequence comes from Glandiceps talaboti, assembly GCF_964340395.1. Lineage (NCBI taxonomy): Eukaryota > Metazoa > Hemichordata > Enteropneusta > Spengelidae > Glandiceps > Glandiceps talaboti. The sequence goes on along the minus strand of NC_135557.1, from coordinate 12,383,720 downwards.
CTCTGCTTGCCACAATGTCGTTTATAGAATCCATAATCAAGTATACTTTGCTTAAATTATCAGCCCAGGTACGTGGCGCCTCTCACTGTACTAAAGCTGTAAACATTGTATTACCAGTACAAAGCAAAAGTTAGTCACAAAACTACTATAGTGAGTAAACATGTGGATGTCATTGAACTCATTGTCATTGAACTGTAGTCACTTTGTTGTTTGTTAGCTGACACATTTACAAATTGACTACTGTTGGAACGGTCATATGCTAGTTTTATAATTGACCAAGTGTTATTTTACACTTGATGTGGATGCTATGAATGATTGTGGCTGGGCAAAACTGGGTGCTAAGAGTGGTAGACACTCGCATTACCATTAGCATTGATCAGAAAACATCAAGTGAGATTAAATATAGAAGTATCCACCCATTTATTTCAAAATTGTACTTGCTCAAATTTATTTGCGACCATGCTATACATTCACAAGTTTCTAGATCCCACATTTCATATTCCGTTATTTCTTCAAACCTAGAGTTGCAAAAGTAACTCCAAAATAGTTATTTTCAACAATGTTTTGCTTTCTCAAAAATCTGTGCTTTATGTAAATCGCGGTGTAAACGTTGATGGATGGCTAGGCCAGTAGGTCTGTAAATTATGTATGGTTTTATAAGCAATGGATGTGTAGAAATGTATTCGTCGAACGTGACAAAATAACATGAGAGGAATTCAAAAATCGCCGAAATTCAGTAATTACTAAATCGCACTGCTATGTCTTAGGCTAAATCTTAGCTTTAAATATCAGAAGGCAATAACAAGTTTAGCCTTCTTTTATTTTTATTATTTTTTTTTAAAATTTCGTGCTGGGATTTGCTCCCAGCGATTATTCATGTTATGCAGACATATACACACAAACTCACACAACACTACAGAGATCTGGGACTATGTGACAGGCTAGGGCTATGTTGCACGCTCCATATCACGTTGTTATCACGTTATCAATGCTTTCCCAGACAGTCCACAGACTTATATTCCGGAGTCACCCAGGCTCGGCAAACATAGCACAAGCGGTCTCTGTGTGAGCATGGAAGTAGTAGTGAGAATACATCCATTGTGTGATTAATCGTCCCCGACTTTTCGAGTCGTTACTCCAGAAGTCCCCCCAAATTCCCACTCGTCTTGTGAGTGAGACACGGCTGAGTGATAAAGCATACCAATCGAGTCTGTAGAACACTCACCCTGGGTTTGGGTCGGTCACAGAAAAATCCCCTATTTCCAGTGGGATTCGAACCCGTGACCCCTCAACTCATCCTGTGAGCTAACCACCACGCTACAGGGATCCGGTTACAAGATTAGTCTTTGGAGAGATTCCCCACATACTGAAACGCACCAATTATGCCGAGTTTGTTATGCAATTCACTTGGGACTATGCAATAATCCACTTGGGAAACTTAACCTTTCTTTCATAGTTTATTTTGAATATGAAAAGAGCTTCACGCAGTTGAAAATTCCCCTCCACAGTCACTTCGAATGTGTTAGTAAAGATGCCATTCATAGATGTCCCTGGTATAACATATTTGCGTAATTGGCCATTCAGAATATTCGTTACATTATCATCAGTGGCTGCAAGAGGACATTTTTAATTCTTACATCGACATCAGGACTACACAACGACTACACGTTAGTCGGCAGCAAGAATTCCCAACAACTGACGAAAAACATATGTCAGCTGAGGTTATTGACAATGAAGCATGCGATAAAAGCCAATCATACATAGTTATAAAATCCTGTCTAAATAACACCGATCCTTTGTTTCAGAAGTAGTCTCTATTTTTACTTCGAAATCCTCAAGTGACTTGTTTACATTACACAACACTACATTATTGTTCGATTTAGGGAAAACAAAGTACGTTCCAATATTTGTGGGAGGAAATCTTCCCCTTTTTGAGCAAACATTGGACTTCGTCTAACGTTATAAATCTCATTATCTCAGTTTAATTAGAAATTGTTCAATGTCTCCAGAGGGCTTTTAAAGCTGCTTAGGTGCTGTAACCGCCTACAGTTAGCATAGTTAGGACCTTGTATTATTACCACCATTGTTTTGATTAATAGGACCTTATACAATTACCACCATTGTTCTAATCATTAGGGCCTTGTATAATGAAGACATTGTTTCATAATTACCCTTTTGCCATAATCTAAATAAATTTCAATTCAATTCAATTCAATTCAATTCAATTTAATTCAGTTCAAATAGCTAAACACACCTTACGTAATCTATGCGCCTTAGGCGAAAGGAGTACCTATTGAGAAATGAAACACTCGATCGAGTCAGTGCATCACAGATAGTTTGCCACTTTCCTTTCAATGTAAATGGCGAGATTTACAGTCTTCACAATGCACAGTTTGGCAAAATCAAGGCAGGCATTGTCCATTCAATGGTTCCTATCCTTTACAACTGTTTTGACTTTTAATTGGATCAGAACAAAAGGTTTCCTAAGTCTCTGGTGATCTGCACAGATGAATAGATAGAGGTTAAACACCAAACCCCATAACACCAATACACCAATATACCAATATACAATTACACTAATACGCCATAGACGTTGGATCCATGGGGTTGCTTGGTTCAATGTATCCATTGTGTAATTATGCATGGATTGAAGTTTTACAAGCTGAGTTCATATACTTTTTATTCAAGTGAAATACTTACAAAAAACTTCGTACTATTTCATTCTACTGTTTGTACTTTTAGTGTTCCAGAAAAAAAAATTACACCCCAAAACATATCAACTCAGCTTGTGCCAGTTTTCATAAAGATGGATGCTGCCACATAACAACATTTGACGAATTGAAAATGGAACGATAACGGAACATGGGCTTCAAGTGGTGAAACAAGAATGTTAGTGTGGGCAGCATGTGGCAACAGTACACGTCCATTTCCAAAGTCAGACAGTCACACTAAGCTACTATCTAAGCAACAATAATCCCATATTTTAGTAAAGGTGACAATGTGAGATTTATATAGACGTGTAGTCCAAGTATTGTATAATTTGTACCCCTGGCAGGGACCTATAACGGCACGACGGTCCAGTATATTTTCTCATTTCCCTGTTCAGCATACAGTTCACAACAGTCTCTATAAGCGCAAAGGGTTAAATCCTTCACATACTATCTTGTATACTGCATGTCCTGTTCCTACAGCAGCTGTGATCACTAGCCACTATATATAGTGATTCAAATATACTGAATCATGCCCGATGACTTTACCCATTCAAATTACATCGGCTAGGCTCTTCCGATAACATGCATTTTCAGAGCCGTTCACACACATTGAAAAAAAACATCAGCCCACCATACCTCCACAGTTACTGGATCACTGGAATTGTCACATCAACCACAAAACAATTCTATGAGCTGCATATCCTAGTTGAGTTTGTAGTAGGGCTAACTGACATTTCAGAATGGTTCGGGTGTTGATGGTTGGGTGGGTTGATGGGTGTACGGATATGCATGTATGTATGCATGCATGCATGGATGCATGTATGTATGTATGTATGTATGTATGTATGTATGTATGTATACGTATTCATGTGTGTGTATGTATGTATGTATGTATGTATGTATATGTATGTATGTATGTATGTATGTATGTATGTGTGTGTGTGTGTATGTATGTATGTATTTTTATGTGATTTAATAGTGTATCTACACGGATTTATATCAAATAGTGTGTGTAATCATTTACGTGGATATGACAATCTGGTTACGATTGCCCTTGTATTTATCTTTCTATCTTATGTTGACTGTCATTTTTCATTCTTTTGATCTAGCTGTCCGTGGTGGCATAGTTGATATGCCTGAAGCATCTGGAGAACCTGACCCATGTGATTATATGACATGCAAATTTGGTGGTGTGTGTACGTTAAATATAGACGGTAGTGCCACGTGTTCATGTCCGATAATATGCCATTCCTTGTGGTCACCGATATGTGGATCCGACGGGGTGACGTATGGAAATACCTGTGAACTAGAAAGGGCAATGTGCAGAGAACAAACTAAAATATATATTGAACGGAAAGGTCGATGCATTGGTAAGGCAACTTTGTAATATTTTTGGTAACGGGGAGAATGGTTTATTCTTTATTCCCCAATATTTTTTTTTCGTTCAGCCAAGGAAAATACGAAGGACCGTCTTCGATTCGTAATGACAACCCTTAGGTCACGAGTAATTTCTGGCTGAAGTAAGAAAAATATTGGAGAGAATAACATATTATATCAGCGCCAGTAATATCACAGAAAAATCGGAAAAAGTAATGACAATTTTGAACATTTTGACTATATTTCGAACACAGCAGAACCAGTGACGTGGACGAGCGTTGTTGTGACACAGACGCGCGTTGTAGTGACGTAGAACGACTAGAGTATATATTCCATATTTTTTGTTAAACTTAGTTCGTGAATGGTCTATTTTTTATTGTACCAGTTTGTATTGCGATAGAGATTGATTGTCAACAATCAAAACGAGCGATTCCACAACTCTACCACGACACTTTTATTAAACATCGGTCAATTTTGATGAAATTACTTAAACACGCGCTGGATAAAAATAGGCACATATTCCATTAGTTAGAAATAATACTAATCTCAAATCAATCTCATGTGCAAGGTAAAAATGCTTCCACAAAGCACAAATCGGGTTCTGTCGTCGTCGAGCTTTTCCTCAATTATAGCATAGACCCTACATCTGGTGTAGGGTCTATGATTATAGTGAGAATCAATATATTATAGCGCCTACAACGGCAGATAAAATTCTTTCTTTTGTCTAAATCGAAAGGCCTTAATTCTGTAAATTTATTTTTGAAAACTAGTGACCTTTTTCTTTATTTTAGCGATATTACAACTGATATTGTTATAATAAACCGATAACTTATCAAAACTACCGATAATGATAAAATTAACCGGTAAATAAATGTAATAAAATCAAACGATAATGTATTAGTGTGTGTGTGTGTGTGTGTGTGTGTGCGCGCGCGCGCGTGCGTGCGTACATTACCATGCATAATTTAGTACTTGTCTTCACATATTATATTTACACTATGTTTACAAATTACTTCGTACAATAACAAAGTTTGCACACAATTTCTAGGTTTTTGTACTTAAAATAGTCAAAACTAGCGACTTGGTCTATGTTATATCACATCGTTTTCTTAAGTATAAAAGAAAAGTGAAGTTTTTTCATTGATTATTTTTTTTAAAACCTCTTTTAATTCCCATCCATATGACCACGTTAAGAAATGTTCATTGACCATTTCTTCTTTCACTAGTTGATAAAACTACAAAACAGAAGACGGAATGCGGAGAAGTGAGGTGTAGATACGGTGCTATGTGTGAAGTGACAAAAGAAGGAAACCCTGAGTGTGTATGCCCGGTAATCTGTTCATTTATCTATGCTCCTGTGTGTGGTACAGACGGTCAGACATACTCCAATGAATGCAGACTGTCTGCCACCGCCTGTGGACTTCAACAAGAGATAAAGGTAGAAAAGGTTGGCCCATGTGAAAGTAAGTGTACATACAACAACATACAACTCTCTCTCTCTCTCTCTCTCTCTCTCTCTCTCTCTCTCTCTCTCTCTCTCTCTCTCTCTCTCTCTCTCTCTCTCTCTCTCTCTCTCTCTCTCTCTCTCTCTCTCTCTCTCTCTCTCGGCAGCACCGTCAGAAGTTTATCATCACGTACATTTACCGTTGCGTCAGCCGAAAATTATGGTCTGGCAAAATGATTATATTTACAGCGGATCTCACGAAACCTGAAACAAAACGTTGTCAAACACGACAATAATTGCTAGATTTTATTGTCCAGCTAGACAAAATATTGTTTCAACTGTTCCACATTTTATTGTTAGGACAGGACAAGAATTGAATTTAAATTGTTACAATTTAGTCAACTGATCGATCGTCCAAAAAAATCAGAATGAACGTTCCAATTGTACCTGTCTGTTTGTTTGTTTTGTGTTGTTTGTTTGCTTGCTTGCTTGCTCGCCTGTTTGTTTGTTTGTTTGTTTGTGTGTGTGTATGTATATATATGTATGTATGTATGTATGTATGTATGTATGTATGTATGTATGTATGTATGTATGTATGTATACATGTATGTATGTATACATGTATGTATGTATGTATGTATGCATGTATGTATGTATGTATGCATGTATGGATGGATGGATGGATGGATGGATGGATGTTTGTATGTTTGTTTGTTTGTTTGTTCGTTTGTATCTTTGTTTGTTTTCGTGAACTGCTAAGTTCGTATTCAAATGCATGTACAGAAAGTAGCCTTTTTAGCGTGTTAATACACAGACCATGAGCAGTTATGTATTTGGAGAAAATAAACAGCGTCCACTACGACGAATCTTTTAGTCATGCGGGGAAGTTGATTACCTTATTATATACTCAGTATAAGTTTTGTGATATGAGTCACTTTAGATATTGTTTTTCCTTTATAGGTAAGTCAGTACCTGAAGCCGAACCAATACTGGAAATAATTTTACCACCAGGGGAAGGTAATTCATTATTTTAGCTAACACAACTTATGACTATTTTGTATATTCAAATAAAATTATCAACTTGAAAAAGAAGATTTATGGGAGATTACCTTATCACGTAGTTCATATTCAAATACAAATGAGTTCTCTGTATAGTCTTCACCGCACCGTGCCTACACAGACAGTCAGTCGTTTGCTTGGAGCAAGTGCAACAGCGCCCACTACGACGAATCTTTCTGTCGCGGGAAGACGCATGCGCTGTGTCGGTTTCTGTATCACACTGTACTACTAATACAACAAGTTGATGTTAGTACTTGAAGGGGTGAGTGCTATAAAGGCCTGTCTACAAAAATGATAATTTTGAAGAAGAAAAAGGCCAAAAACATATATTCGGCAGGAAGCTATGATTATTTAGGTCATATTAAATAACTTTTTTTCCCAATTATCCGTCTCCACCCATACCAGTTGTTCGTGAGATCGGAGAAAAAACTGGACTATCGGAAAATTTTGAGAAATATGTCAATTTTTTTTATAACAATAACAAAAACACAAATTCCACTTTGCTCTGAAACAACGTCAAATCAGGTTTATGCCGACATATCTTTCAGAATAAAAGATGACATTTTCTGAGTTCAAAAATCACACATAAAGCAAACTTGTAAAATCACAAAGAAATGGTATTGGACCCTTATGACACTCGCCTCTTATTGTTATTGTTATAGTAATATTAATATCAGTAACTTAAGATTTTCGTTCGTTCAATCATTTTTTAATTACAGCAGAGGTAGTCTATGCACCTAAAGCAAAGATGGAGAAGATGATATTACCACCACCAGAAGAAGGTAAATTATACACTGACACTTATATTATCACTCTGTGCCAGGTTGATATATTTATAGAGACACTTTTGAGGTAAACACCCCTCGATCTCAATTTTTTCTGAGGACAAATAATGTCACTTTTGTATCTTCCAATCAGTAGGAAAGATCAGATATTATTGGAGAACAATATTGTTAAAGAATTTGACGCAGGTAGATCGTTTGTAACGAAGACACATTTTGGCAGTTTGGGATATTTTAGACACAATGAACTCAAGGACAATGGGTTCTAAAACATTACAATTCAGTTCGTACTCAAATACAAATTTTCTTCGTTCTTTTATACATCGTATGATTTGATACCAATTGCATATGATTATACACACTAGTTTTATGCTAGGGGGTCTTAACAATTTTCCTATTCCAGTCTTACTCCCTAGCTTGCTTACAAATGTTTCTCATACAGTTAGTTACATCAAAGACATTTTCCTTCTTCAACCTGTCCGATGTACAGCAGGGTTGGTTGATTGATTGATTGATTGATTGATTGATTGATTGATTGATTGATTGATTGATTGATTGATTGATTGATTGATTGATTGATTGATTGATTGATTGATTGATTGATTGATTGATTGATTGATTGATTGATTGATTGATTGATTGTACAGTTGTACCATTTATTATCACTTCTTGCTATCTCTTCAGGGTACGCAGATCCAGAACCATTACCGGAGGAGATGAGTTATTCATCGGAATTCGATCTACTACCAGAGCGTGAGTTTATTTCCTATTTTCTTAATAATCGTCCGTTTAAGCATTAAAGGAAATCGACGAGGTCGGCTTAGGGAGGTGGTTTTTTTAGATGTCTCTATAGATTGCGCCTCCGTATAAAGATTGATGACTTGTTTTGTCACTTAACTTGGTTAAAAAAAATAAACATTCTCAGTTTTTAAATCAAGAAAAAATAGTCACCGTACACATTCATTTTTGATCAAAAGGGATATATACTCCAAAAGAGTCAAATATGGCGGCTGACATCCTCCACTGAAACTGTGTTAACTCTATTGGATGATTGTCAATTTTCTGGATACAAAAAAAATATATTATAAAACCCCAAATAATTTTCTTACTCTAATAGGACCAACAACTTTTCATATGCCAAATTTTAGAACGATTTTTAGGAACTCTAATTTTTCAGAGAAATTGATCTCTCAGGCACAATTAGATTGTACTGTAAGACATATCTCTATTTCATTGTAAAAGCCCATGATCGTGCAAGATGAAAATACAGTTCGATGACAGAGCTATAACAAAATTGGTCTCGAATAAAAGAACATCTCCATTTACCGTGCTTCCGAATCGACTGATTAGATACTACTAATGCCAAATCCTGGGATCAAATAATTGGCCTTTAATATATGTATCACATTGCTTACAGCTGACGTAAATGAAGTTGAATATGTAGTGGAGCAACCGAAGAATGAGTTGGTGCTGCCAGAATCAGGTAAACAGTTATTTTGTTACAAGCATTAATGTCATTAATGTATATCCTTCTTTTGACACATTCATAAAGCATAATTTACATATGATAAAGTTTGATTTTATATAGTGCCTATCTACAGTGTGCTTAAAAGCACGTAACAATTATTACACCAGGTACGGACCTATACTAGGACAACGGCCATTTATACGTCCTCAGTTTCGGGGGAGCATACAGTCCATTACAGTAAGTGCATAGGATTAAAGCATTGATATTGCAATCTCTATCCTACCAGGTCCCCTAATTATACAGCTGGGTTGACTGAGGCCCAATCGTGGTTCAAATCTTGCCCAAGGACTTTAGCCATTCAAATACAAGATAAGCGGTAGCCTCAAACTCCACATGCTACAGATGCTATAAGCCGACTACTATAACATGCCTATACTGTAACCACTGATCCCAAACGAGGTTATATTCATACATTACTCAGAAATATATATTATAATCCATGGGTTTATTTAACGATAATACTGTAATGTTAAGGTTGGTGTGGCTGCATCAACACCATACCACCAAACCGAAAGTAATAAAATAAATAACATTACATGAAGGTAAAACTTAACAAGTGATAAACCATACACTTTGCATCATGGTGTCAACTCATGCATTTATATACACAAACTGCTACAACAGCGCTTTGCAGGTTATTACTATACACTGACTCTGTTTGATACAACCACACAGAAACCAATAAGAAACTGTGCATTCCACATTTAGAGATAGCAAGATAGCAATTTCCTATGTCATGTAGTTTGGCTGCAATTGGCCAATCAAATGTATTGCAGCTAGATGCAGCAGACACGTGGACGCCATTGTTGTGATGGCTGCTTTTGATGTCTACATGTTGGCATGTGTAGTTCATTTCATTTGGGTAAATTGTAGCAAGAAACTGCATTCATTCAGTCTTGTTGTCTTAAAGTGTGGCATGTGCAGTTTCATATTGATTTATGTGAGATTGTATAAAAAGATAGCCTGCTGTGAACAGTAACTTGTCATGCGCTGTAACATCATTTCCATCTTCATTATTCCAGATTCAAAAGAAACTACTACTGTTCTGATCAATGTCGCCTTTGAAGGTGTAGCTACTCAAAGTTCAACGAAAAAACACCGTATCGCAAACCGTGCTACTGATTTGGACTGGAACAGCAACTTGCATGGTGGTTCTTGCAGTCAAACAAAGAAGGAGTTTGAACCGTGGTGGCTGATGGACTTGAGACATGGGCACATGATATATCAAATAGTGGTAACCAATAGATACGATACTGGCTGTGAGTCAACTAATATGAGTTTATTTTTTTTTTATAACTATCATCATAGGTGATGGTCTCTTCAATCTAACAAGCTGATGGAAATTGTTTTGGTCTTTTTTTTATTTGTTCATAAAGGATATCGCAAACTATAAGAACCATTCAGCATTTGCACGTAAATATTCCCGTTGTGGATAGTTTCAGGTTTTAGCGCATATTTCATTACTTAGTAAAGGGTATACATGGCTAAGTAAAATACCCCTGCACTGGGTGGGTGGATGGGTGGGTGGGTGGGTGGATGGATGAGTGGATAGATGGATTGATGAATAAATGAATGAATGAATGGATGAATGAATGAATGAATGAATGAATGAATGAATGAATGAATGAATGAATGAATGAATGAATGAATGAATGAATGAATGAATGAATGAATGAATGAATGAATGAATGAATGAATGAATGAATGAATGAATGAAAACATAAACTCCGAATTCGTCCTAATATTGTTGGTGTAACTAATCATATACATATTTTATGATTTGATTGCAGCCTGGCGGTTCAAGGGAGCTGAAGTTCGCATCGGTTATAATAAGGACTTTCGACAGAATGCCGTGTGTGGACATAAGGTAAATGGAAAAATGTCACGTGCCGAGACCATTATCTTTAATTGCTTACTTGAAACAGGCAAACCAATCAGAGGAAGATACATCAGTGTTCAGCTCGTAGGATTCAAGAAACCGTTGACTATATGTGAAGTGGAGATCATGACAAAGGTGACCGAAGAATTTGCTGAAGTAAGCAAAGATAGTCCTCTTACAAGAATATTTAAGTTCTGAGGGATATTTCTGTGGTATTACGTTGCTTACTTGACTTGAAATTGGAATATATTTCAATGCGTCAAAATAACCTTTATTGATATAGTAAACAACATTTATAGAAAGTGTAGTATGACGAGTTTTGATTCCATTATTTTTGGTCACTCTCACATATATACATGTACTATCGGGAAAAAACTCAAACAGTGTGCGTTTGCTTGCTCGTGGTGAACAGGAATGAGACAAATTTCATGCACAATCATAAAATGTAACAAGTGTCAGTTACTTATCAAATCATAAATACCACAGGGGCCAGGACCCCATAATTCTGGCTGTTGTTAGAATGCTATACGATTGAGGACGTCTAGATCTGCTAGTGTTACATCATAGCTTCCATAAATATATAACTGAACAAGCATCACGTGTAATCACATCATAGGCACTCGCTCTTAAAAGCTTGCTGTTACCAAACTTTGTCGGTGCCCTAGTGAAGTCTTTCCTTAGTTCACGTCTTCAAGCAAATGCACCGATGTTTTTTCGTGGGTTGTAGTTGTAGTTGTACGCTGGTTTGGACGATATGATTATTTTTGGTTGTGGTAACTCATGTATTCATAATATATATATAATATGTACTAGACACCTACTAGCTAGAAGTAGCCATAGTATTGACATGTATTGATATATTTCTTTGTTTGATTAATGTTTGAAAAATAATAAAACAAAATATTTAACAACACTATATAATATTTGAAATCGATGGATGACAACTGAATGACTGTGAACATAAAGAATGTGATATTGTATTGATAAAAAGAATGTTACACGTGGTCAACTACATCTAATATGTAAATGAGTTTAGTTTATGACTACAATTTTAAGTTGCACGTGGTGCCTATGATATGCAAATGAGTTGCATTAGTGATGAAAATCGTATGTTGCACGTGACCAACTCTATCTCATATGCAAATGAGTCGAGTTAATATTGATGAAAATTGTATGTTGCATGTAGTTGACAATATCTAATATGCAATAGATATCAGTTAGATATGAAAATTTTGTTTGTCAAATTTATCTAATATGCAAATGAGTTGAGTTAATGATGCAAAGCTTATATTGCACATGGTCAGCTATATATCTCATGTGCAAATGAGTTGATTTTGTTATGAAAGCATATATATTGCGTGTGACCATCTATACTGTGTATGTGAATGAGTTAAGATTGAGAATAAAAAAGAGTCTGTTGCCTCGGTCAACTATATTTGATATTCAAATGAGCAGTGGCTGTGATGAAAGAGTATGAGTTGCACCTGGTCAACTATAATATGCAAAAGAGATGAGTATGTAATGGAAGAGTATGAGTTGTATGTAGTCAAATATATATAATATGCAGTGAGCAGAGTTTGTGATGAAGAGTATGAGTTGCACGTGGTCAACTCTATCTAATATGCAAATGAGATGAGTATTAATGGACGAGTATGAGATCACGTGGTCAATAATACGCAAATGAGGAGGTATGTGGATCGATTCGATATTTATATTACATGCATTTGAAAGCCCTATAAACTTGTACCTGTACACTCATCTCATTGTTTTTGTATACCAAGTACTCTGGCTGCACATAGTCGACTCTCCACCTTGGTGGAATGTTTCTGGTCTACCTTTGCACTCCTTATTCAGAGGTGTGTCCGGTACTATGATTGGCTACTGGCGCAACTAAGGTTGCCTGGCTTTGGGTTGGCGATGGCGTCTGCAGTTTGGTGTTCTGGGATTACATGCATAGCTTTGGAATTTTCTGGTTTCCAGTTCGATACTTTTAGTTCACAGAACAAAAAACGAACACACAACAATAAATTTAAAAGCAAGGGTTAAATAAAGAAATTGCGCCAAGTTCACTACATCGGACTTTATTAGATAGATCAGATTGTACTAACATTATCAGTTCCGTTATGCTAAGGCCTAAAAACATAGTTGTTTGATTACGGTTACCCCTAGCTTTTCACTGCCGACCCTAAACTTTTTTTTTACTTATTCGAGAGAACAATAATAAAATCGCAAAAATTGTGAAGTCTCACGAGAAATAGTGGATGCGGAAACTGACATCAACTTAAAAAGACAAAATCAAACTGTTCTTCCAATCTGTAATGTCTGTACATCTGATAGGAAGAAATAAACAACACAGAGAACATTTGGAAAACAATGGAAAACCTGAACTAGACACTCATACAGAAAAAAATAGAATAAATTAAAACAAATCTACATATCCCACCTATTCTAAAATTGAGCGTCGTCGGTTAAGGCCTAAAGCACCATTGACAAACAAAAGATCCCAATGGTTAATGATTGGAGGCGCTCTAATAGTAATTGGAGTATTGGGCGAACAAACAAATCTATACATTTCCTAACAACCAAAATGGCGGCGTCAACAACACAAGTGATGCCCGAAGAAATAACAGAATTCTATGGCTCTAGCAAAGAAGATCAGGCGTGTGCCAAGCTGTTTTGGCAGTCTATAACATTACTCCCGCCGATAGAATCAAGACTGGTGTCTGGAGACATCAGGCAACGGCTTCCAGTAGCAAAACCTAAAGGAACCTGTGAGTAGACCGTTCTTCCGACGACGTTGGTTTCAAACTTTCCTTTCCAGAAAAGCCAACCTGTTGCATATGAGTAAATACGCCAATATTGTGTCTGTATGCTTAGACCACCAAATTGTTGGGCTGAGGACAGGTGTATAATATATAACGTTACTCAGATATTACTCGGTGTTATTACCAGGACCTTGGAGTAACCCAGACAGACTAACTGTGTGGTTCCTTTGTCTTATTTACTTTATTATTTTAATTTAAATATGGAAATATAAACAACTTCTAACAATGTTTTACTTTTTGTTTTAAACCTGCACTGGCTGCAACGTGGACATTTTTTTTTCATCAAGTAACCAAAGATACATTGTATATTCACTTAAAATTGTCCAGTGAGTTTATTTATTTAAAAAGACATTGTATCAATGGAGATGACGTTAATCAGTAGTCAATATAAATCATATGTAGTAGTGCATTGACCAAGTTTGATTCTTGAGCAAAAACCTGGTTTTGAATCAGTCACCATGTTAAAACTGTACTAGTTATAAGTGGAGTATCATTTTTCAATCAGTCAACCACAATATATTCTCAGAAAATTGCTAAAGTACTAAAAATTAGACATTGTACTTGTACATGTAAATCAATAGTCAATGTTATCCTGGTCCATAAGGCCAAACAAAAAAAGTTGTTTTGTTCCGGTTACCTGACCCCACCTAGTTTTTCACGCCGACCCTAAACTTTTTTTATATATATTTGAGAAAAATAATAATAAAATCGTGTGAAGTCTCACAAGAAATAGTGACATCAACTTAAAAAGACATTATAAAACTATTCTTCCAATCTGTAATGGCTGTACATCTGATAGGAAGAAATAAACAACTACACTGAGAAAATTTGGAAAACAATGGAAAACCTGAACTACAAATGTAGACTCAGAGTCACACGTGAAAATAAGATATATAATAAATTTTAAAATAAAACCCCACCTAATTTAAAATTGAATGTACATGTAATCAGAACCACACATTTTTTTTACATGTCACCTAAGTAGTTTCATAGACTGAGCAGAAACAGGTTGAACTCATGATTGGTGTTGAGAGCATTGATTTTTGGGTACGGACTGTAAAATCGATATGATTGCATTTATCGTGTATACATGTACATGTACATGTACAACAACAGAAAATATGTTTACTCGCAGGTGATGCAATACTGTTCAGGGTGTACAGTACGATATTATGAATAAGTTATTGTACGTAACAAAACATTTTTAAAAACACAAAGAAACATTGCAATTGCAGCCAGTACAGCTTTAAATATAGCAACAGTTTGTCTACCGTACAGATGAAATATGAATATCAATACTTTTCTCTTTTTACCCTCAAACAGTTATTAATAGAGCTTATAAACCAATAGAAGAACCTACAAGTAAGTGAAGCATTGTATTTTTACATATGTAATTATTGCTGTAGTACAGTGCACCCTCTAAGTCAATTTGACATGCCACTGACACACAATTTCTAGTGACTCACCAAAATTTGGTGTTTCCCCTATCTTTTAGTATGTGGTGATTCACAAGAAATGTTAGTTTTTCTCATTTTGACTCACAACAAAATTTGGCTATCATTAGAGGGCACACTGGCGTAGTTATAACGTGTTATTATGTTATAGATAGGTACATGTAATGATAGACTAGAATCTAGACCTTGTCTTCTAAATCTGGCAATGATTTCCGACATTAGAAAGGATCACCAGATTCTGAAGACAATGTGTGGTTTCTCTAGTCTAATGTAATGATGTATGTATGAGAAATGTATTCTCTAAGCCAATTTGACACACCGCTGACACACACAATTCCTAGTGACACATCAAAATTTGGTGTTCCCCTATCTCTTACTGTGCAGTGACTCACAAGATACATGTACATAACTGACAGCAAGTCACAATGTAAACAACAGTCAGGATTGACTCCCACTTTGGATAGTTATTCCAAGGATAAAAACATACAACGAGGTACATATGTACAATGTACTTTCCATATTGACTCTGATCCAGTGTGTCCTCTAATGATAGCCAATTTTTGTTGTTGTGAGTCAAAATGATAAAAACTGGCATTTCTTGTGAGTCACCACGTAGTAAGAGATAGGGGAACCCCAAATTTTGGTGTGTCTCTAGAAATTGTGTGCATCAGTGGGATGTCAAATTGGCTAAGAGGGCACACTACCCTGATTGGTATACACAATTTTTTAGTTGTGAGAGGTGCAGTACTACTGGTTTATTACGATTGAAATATATATCCAGATAACAAACGGATACAATTAATAATTATTTCAAATAAAATACTCTTCAAACACATGTACTGAAAACTTGCCCTGGACAATATAGGTTTGACCCTTGACCCTTTTTGTAGATGTTTGATAGGAGAATAGGAGTGATGTGAAGTTATTACAAGGTTACCACTGATAGTAAAACATACATGTAGTAGGGAACCTTGCACACCCCTGTAACGTTCACATACCTAGAACAGGGTTGTGCACATACAAATGTAGATGTACCAGCTCAGTGGAGCCACGGGGGCTGTACCAGCTATGTGTACGATATCCATGTAACAGCTCTGGTGAACACACTAGGTGTAACATACCTAGATTTGACAGATGTGTAACTGGTAAGCCAACATAAATGTAGCATGGATGTGAAAAATAACAATGCAGCATAGGTTTTTACAACATCCACGTACAAGAGCTTTTTCCCACAGCCATGTACCAGCTATGTTAGTGTAGCTGTAACAGGTATTTCCCACAGCCATGCACCAGCTATATGCGCATACACATGTAGCTGTTACGTTGGTATTTCCTACAGCCACATCCCCGCTAATGTTAGCAATGCTGTAACAGCAGCAGTATTTACCACATCCATATACCAGCTATGTTAGCATAGCTAAAACAGAGGTATTTCCCACAGCCATGTACCAGCTATGTGAGCCATGCTAGTCACATATGAACAAATGGGTTGCTACAGGGTATTATTCCACCATAGCTGTTACATGTATGTGCACAACTGTGTGCTAGGTGTGCAGTACACCGCTATGGTACTGGGATGTAATCCTACACACAGAGAAGATTGTAATGGATTATGCTTCCCAGGGAGTTGGAGAAGTGTGAAAATTGTGTTATATTAGGTCCATGTACATGTAAAGGGGTAATAACTTGTGAAGTGCTTTGAGCATACTCTCTCACTGCAGTCCGCAGAGCTTCGCTTTACTAAAATTAAAGCTAAATGAATTATTTGGCTTCCCAAAAACACGGGGCGTCACAGTCACACGTCAATGAATGGTTATCTCTATCATGGTGGGTGAGCACACACAGTAAAAGGATATTCGAGTACGGATATATAGCTGGTATTGGTACGTACAAAATCATTTGTTTAGCTTTAATTTTACAGTAATGCAAAGCTCTGAGGGCTGTGAGAGAGTCTACTTTGAGCACAGTGTGGGAAAGTGCTATATAAAAACTACCTGTCACATGATCGTTTATACAAAATATATGGATTCATGTTCATTTCTAACTTGTGTGTTTTCACTCTCTCTCTACAGAATTAAGTAAGTTTTTAGAAGGAGCACACTCCCAGGTTTTACAGGAAGAAAGTGAAAAATTGATGAGACAGGTAAGACTAAGTCTAGATGCTATCCATGGCTTCAAATCTGAAAATCTCACTTCATCTCGTCTAGCTCAGTGAGAAATCATGACCCAAAAGTTGTTCATGCAAATGAGTAAATCCCATCTGTTAGAATAATGTAAACAGTAGGTAAGTAGTGTCCTGATATGACAATCCATATTTGGACATTACAAATATACCATATTTGGACATTACAAATATACCATATTTGGACATTACAAATATACCATATTTGGACAATACAAATATACCATATTTGGACATTACAAATATACCATATTTGGACATTACAAATATACCATATTTGGACATTGCAAATATACCATATTTGGACATTGCAAATATACCATATTTGGACATTACAAATATACCATATTTGGACATTACAAATATACCATATTTGGACATTACAAATACTGTATACCATATTTGGACAAATATACCATATTTGGACAATACAAATATACCATATTTGGACATTACAAATATACCATATTTGGACATTACAAATATACCATATTTGGACAATACAAATATACCATATTTGGACATTACGTAAACTGCTCCCAATAAAACACTAACCTATCATTGGGTAGAATTCTATCACTGATTAACAAAGACATGATGTTAGTGTTGGGTGGTTTTCGTTAGAATTTGAAATTTCATCTCAGTCCCTCATTGAGCTACATGTAGATGTGAGAAGAGATTTGAAGTCACAGATATATAGCCTCTAGACTAGGTAAGACTTGAAGTGACTGGAGCTTTCTGAGAAATAGCGCCACCTAGTGGCCAAACCTTCCTGATAAGCATGCTGTAGCTGGAATAACATAAGTAAAATGTGAAACAAATGTAATGTCAACGTATCGTCCAAGATCATAAAAATTACAAACTGTGCCCCTTTTATCCATGTGTACCAGAGAACTGTTGCTAGGCACTTGCATGAAGATGTACTTCTTTTAAGTTATTTTACTGGAAACACACACAAATAAGAAGTGATTAAAATGCCTTCTTATAATATGAACACAATGTACAAGTCTGGTAATTTGTAAAAAATAAAAATTGTCTTTGAGAAATAGCTGAAGACTAAAATTGCTAAATTTTCTCGTTGTAAAAATATCTAAGTTGACACTAGTTATGGTGTGTATGCTTTTGACTTTCCTTGTGAATAGAAACTATTGTACCATGTACAAGCCAAGTTATTGTCTTTGAACAGGAAATACGGATTGTATACTCTTATAGATCTATGTCATGACAATCCATGTCTACGTCACACATTCTCAGGTGGTCAAAATATTGGTCAAAATGTTCCAAATTGCCATTGATAACACTCATGCGACCTAACAGTTTGTCCACTACTCGTCTACTGACTCATAGTGACAAACACAGCCCTTTAGCAAGAAGTTTAGGTCACTCATGTTTTCCTTGGCTGAATGAAGAAAAATATTGGGAAATAATATATAATTGTACAACTGTGCTTTCATATTCATAACATTGAAATTACCCTATAATATATATTATAATATGTATGTATAAATATCATATTTACAGGCACAGAAACGAGAAGAAACCATTTATAGGCTTCATAGGAGAAAAGAAGAAAGAATTAAGGTGAGATTTATCAAATACAGGTAAAACAGCGAGGGATTGCCAAACGACTGTGTGTATCATGCACATTTTATGTTCCCCAAGAACAATTTAGAGAGATAAGAAACAGGCTTCCAAGTTCCCACAGACCACTCATTACAAATATAAACAACACCACATTCCTGTCGATAAGTAGGCACTGTATCTGTACACACATATCACTTGTAACTTTGAATCAATACACATGTATGTGTCAAAATCTGAGCCTGTAATGCAATAACTTTCAATAGTTTGTTCCAAGGATGATGTACAATGTGTGTGTGTCTGTGTATCAGTAGGGGTTGGATGATGTTGTTTATATTTGTATTGAGTGGTCTGTGGGAAGCCAGGTTCTTATGTATCTAAATTGTTCTTAGGGAATATAAAATGTGTATGATATGCACAGTCGTTTGGCAATCCCTCGCAATTTTACCTGTAAGTGTTCTAAACCTGCACTAGCTGCAACTGGGGTATTTTTTTCATCAAATATGTAAGCCAAAAATATATTCATTAAAAAATTGGTTAATTTTTTATAAAGACATTGTGTCTGTTAACTAATATTGTGATTTGTAAGACATACATGTAAGGTACGTAGTATAGTGACAAGTTTATATCTTGGCCGAAAGCTCCATTTTGAATCTGTCACCATGTTAAAGCTGGATTAGTTGTAACTGGAGTATCATTTTTCAATCAGACAACCATGTAATAAAGTCAGTGAAAATTGCTAAAATATCAATAGTAAGTTAGACGTTATAAATGTAAATCAGTGGTCCATATTATCCATACGTAGTACAGAAACAGGTTGAAATCGGATCGCTGTTGAAGGTGTTGCTTTTTTGGGTGTGGACCTAAAAAATCAATTTGATATTTTGTTTATCATGTATACAGCTACAAAAATATGTTTAGCTATGGGTGTTCAAGGTGTACAATATTATGATTAAATTAATGTACCTCACAAAACTTTTTCAAAAAAACATTCCAGTTGCAGCTAGTGCAGCTTTGATATACTAGTACAATTTTACCATTAATTTATTCATCAGTATTAAATATGCAAATTAGTATGAATATTAATTAGCGACTGTGACTCCTCTCACACTCGGCAGAACCCTGAATTTACATATCCATCTGTTTAATCAGAGAAATTTGTATTGAAACGACTTGAATCAAATAAAATACTTGATTGAAATAACATCTAGCTACTACGTCAACAAATATGTGTATGAGATTATTCTTCATTCAATGTTTGTCAAATCCAACGGTTCTCTTTTACAGAAAGAAGATATTTCTCATAGACTACGTCAACCAATAGAAATTGATGACACGTAAGTACACACGGTTTTTGTCTACTTACATTTCAAGTTATTCCTAGATTAGTTTAGATTATAATACATGTAGATTAGATTGGATTAGATTAATTTAGATAATATTATATTAGATTAGATTAGATCAGTTTATATTATATTACATTAGATCAGTTTATATTACATTACATTAGATCAGTTTAGATTAGATTACATTAGATCAGTTTAGATTAGATTAGATTGTGTAGTCTACTAAGTTCATTTTCTAAGGTTACTGCCACGGTTTCTGAAACTTAAAATCAGACAACTTCAAGACAATTCACTTTGTTTGATATGTATATTTCAAATTCAAAAACAAACAAAAGACTTTTGGTTGATTCCTTTTGTTCCAATACATGAAAATATCATAGCAACGTAAAGGAAAAATTACTTCGTGTATAGAGCCCTTTGAGGTGACATAGCCATAGTGTACCTGTACGGCATAATCCCATCATGGGTTCAATGGGAAGTGTCGACTTTTTATCTGAGCCTCTTAAAAATTATAATTTGGTTTTGATACACTTCATTTCAAACTGTCAACAAAGATGACCTCATGATTGCATTCTAGCCATCAACTCAAATTCAAGATGCTTCATACAATATAGTCATATAAAAACAAAAGAATTTTGAGTTTCCTGTGAGAGGGCAGTGTTCCTTAACACTGCACACCATTACTGACATGACTTGTACATGTACATGTATCTGTATATTCACCATTTTATCTACTCTATCGCAGTATCAGATAATAATATTTGTCTGTGTTGAACTTATTAACACAAGAAAACACACATTTCATGAATCTGATTGAGTCAATTAGTGTCACACATTTCATGAAACTGAGCTGTCATGTATAGGCATAGTTTTTACTGCATATTTAAAAGGTACTCATAGTATTGTATTTACTGAAGCATACTTAACCATCACTTGTAATTAACTGAACTCAAACCTGGTATTAAGATATAACTCAAAAATGATCTGATGAAGCAATTTATCATACATATAAAAAAAATGTTCAGCAAATCCCCGCCAGAGTACCCTCTAAGCCAATTTGATGCACCACTGACACACACAATTTCTAGTGACACACCA
The DNA here is from genome assembly GCF_964340395.1 of Glandiceps talaboti. Lineage (NCBI taxonomy): Eukaryota > Metazoa > Hemichordata > Enteropneusta > Spengelidae > Glandiceps > Glandiceps talaboti. The sequence goes on along the minus strand of NC_135557.1, from coordinate 12,362,454 downwards.
AAATTTGGTGTTCTCCTATCTCTTACTATGTGGTGACTCACAAGAAATCCCAGTTTTTATCATTTTGACTTGCAACAACAAAATTTGGTTATCATTATAGGGCACACTGCACCTGTTCTAACAATGCCAAAAGACAACGGTAATGTTATAGATAACATGCATTGAAATTAGCAAATGGAATGTGGTTTTTATTCAAATATTTTCACAAGTTAAAACGTTTATAAACTAAGCTTGTGCCACTTTTATTATACTATCAAATTTTATGGCTATAATCTAAATTATTTTGTTATAAAATTTTGATCTCTTAAATTCACACAAGTTCCATAATAATATTCCATGATGTGGGTCGGGGTCCTCAAGAATGTCTTGTGTATTAAGTTCAAAAACTCTTAGAATACATTATTTTAATTTTTTTTATAGTTTCAAAATTAATTTGGTTAAGTCATGATTTTGCAATTGTAACAATATCAAAGGGTTGCCATAGGCAACAAAAATAACCGAAGTTGTCAAAGTTGGGAAATTCAAATTGAATTTTTACTAAGTTAAACTCACTTACCACTATAATAAGTTTAGTTGATCAATACAAGTAGTCAAGCAACATAAATAAGGTTTCCATGGGCAACAGAAATAACAAATAATTCTAGTATACATGTACATGCAGTGACAATGTATAGGTGAAAAAAAACACACAAATAAATTATAAATCTGTGATATCTTTAATCTTCTTTTTTTCAATCTTGGTCACCATGGAAACAGACCAAAATATTGTTGACTCAGATGTCCGTATTGATACATCACAACCATGTAGAAACACTAACAAACACACGTTAACCCATTAGCACACACCTTCCACCCATAGGGGTCATTTTTGCTTGCTGACAATGCAGGTCTAGTGATTAGTGTAAAAAAAGAAAAGATGGTCGTGGTCTTTGAGGAGAGCAAGCCCAGGCATGATGCGATTCAAATGAACTTGTATGATCTTACAATATAATGTATTCAGTGCTTTAATAGCACAGAGTGTTGGACAATGGGGTGAATAGAGATTTGGCTGAGATCCAGGGACATTCCTTGTGGAGATATAGCGTGTACGTAGTGGAGACAGATTTGTTTCAGTACCGTATTGTTTTATTCTTTTCACTATTGTACACTTTTGCCTTGGTGTCTATTGTCTTATTAGTTATGCCTTGAGGTTGTCATTGGTCACACAACACTCACTTTTATACAATTGCCTATGTCCCTCGGTTAACTTGCCCTCTCCTCACCCACGATGTCATTTAATTGTCACTGTCCCTTAGTTAACTTCCCCTCTCCTCACCCACAATGTCATTTAATTGTCAATGCCCCTCAGTTAATTTGTCCTCTCCGCACCCATAATATTGTTTTATTAATTCAAAAGGGAACGATTTTCATGGCCCTCACCAGAAATGTTCTTTCTGTTGCTTTCAAAGTTTGTGTATATATTTTTTCTTCTCTGTGGAATAAATTTCAATATCATTTCATTAAATTCAGTGTCCTCCAGACTCTCCATTCCTCTCTCTCTCTCTCTCTCTCTCTCTCTCTCTCTCTCTCTCTCTCTCTCTCTCTCTCTCTCTCTCTCTCTCTCTCTCTCTCTCTCTCTCTCTCTCTCTCTCTCTCTCTCTCTCTCTCTCTCTCTCTCTCTCTCTCTCTCTCTCTCTCTCTCTCTCTCTCTCTCTCTCCTCCACCCATGACATGTAATTTTGAAGTGTTTATGTCTATTCCCAACCCCCTCCCCCCTTATTGTGTCATATGATGTTCCTGTCTCTCTCCTACCCTCCCCTGCCTTCCCATCACTATATCATCACCACTAATATTCACCTGTCCCTCTCCTAACTAGAATTACCCCCCCCCCCCCCCCAGCTACAAATGTAGTCCCTCTCATCCCCTCATTCTCTGGTACAATCAGTGCTCAATACATCTCTCCCTCTCTCCCCTTCCATCTGACTGTGTACACATTCAATGACCCTGTCCCTCCAATCCCCTCACCTACATTAATTCATGTTATAATTACTGTCCCTTGCACTCTTTACCTTCCCTTTGCGTAAAAATCATTCACTGGTCAATACTCCCCAAGTCTCCCCCCTCCCTCCCCCACCCCACACCACATTTTGTATTGTAATATCAATGACCTTCTTGTCTTCCCCTTCTGGCACTCAATTTCTGCCAGTCACTCCCTTCCCCTCTCTGTCTGTCGTATTATTACCAATGTCTGTCAATCTTTATCCTCCCTTCATTACTTTACTATGCAGTCAACTATATGCATTTCCCCCAGTCCTCTCCATCCCTTTTAAAGTGGTCATATGGATGAGGATTGGTTATTTATTTTGGATTTTTTAATTTATAAAAAACATCATGAATTCTACGTGAAAAATCAATGTGAAACAACATTGGCCATTTGTTGGGTAAGTACATTGCAAACATTTTAAACATTTATTAATATTTCGCAATTTATTGAGTTACAAAATAGGACTCGGCATTATGTTGTTTTACATTGATTTCTGCTAAAACAAACTAGTAGATATATAAACTACAGTAATAACATTTAACAAAATAACAACATATAAAGGTTAATACGAAAGTTTAAACTTTAGGTTACATGTAATGTGTGTGTGTGTGTGGGGGGGGGGGGGGCATGCCCATGGGTGTAGCACATACAGAAGTCTAGATGTACACATGTACATTGTATGTGCGTGTGTGTATAACATATATAGAACTGTAGATGTGTCTGTCTGTATGTGTGTGTGTGTGTGTGTGTGTGTGTGTGTGTGTGAGTGTGTATGTATGTATGTGTGTGTGTGTGTATGTATGTGTGTGTGTGTGGATGTGTGTGTGTTCTGGGGAGGTGAATGTTGCAATATTGGACAATTTCCAGTAAATATCTACTATGGTGATTTTGTTATCTTCACTTGTCCTTATAAATACAATTGTAGCAGTATTGACCTATGACCTCCTACTGTGATGTCCTTGATTAAAGTACAGCTGTGTTATAACAATGAAACATTAGAACAATAGACATTACTTACTAGCTTTACATCATTAGTAAGAATACTAAGATATGATTTAGTTCCTGGTTCTATAAACAGAAGTCTGAATTTCTATTTGCTTTTGAGTGATTTATTTCCTGTAGAATCGTGATAAGATACCTGTATGTCACTTCATTTAGACCATGTGTAAGGTCTATGTTTAGACCCATTACAGTTCACAGACACATAGGGGGTCACATATGGATGATAGAGTAGTGAATAGACAGCTAGCTAGGGGGTCAGACTTAGCCATCTAGTTTAATTTATAATCTGCTTGATGAAGAGGGGGCTTGTAGGGGAGGTGGCTTGTAGGGTAGGGGGCTTGAGGGGAGGGGTGTGTAGGGGAGGTGGCTTGTAGAGGAGGGGACATGTGTAGGCGAGGGGTGACACGTGATGGGGGGATAGCTTGTAGGGGAGGTGTGGGTTGTAGGAGAGGAGCTTATAGGGGAGGGGTGTGTAGGGAGGTGGCTTGTAGGGGAGGGAGGGGGATGTAGGGGAACAACTTGTAGGGGAGGGGGGGCGTTTAATTAGTATTAATAGGTGGTGTCTATTACAGAAAAACAGAAATGGAGCAATAATAAATATCGAGATCCCAAGATTTTCTATGCAGTTTAATACACTACTAAATTTTTACACTGGCGAAATGTCATTTTAGTCAGGAAATTTAGTAAAACAGTACCCTGCCAGGGTTTAGGTGAATGTTACGTTCTTGATGCCCAAAACATAAAATTACTGACAGGCTGCAGTAAATCAGGGGATATATAGTAACTTTACAATTGTCAACTTGAATATCATGTACATGTCTCTGCTTACCAGTGTATGAATAGTAATGTTTTATTTAAGGGCGGTAAGTAGGTAAAATCTACCGGGGTTCCCACATCATTTTACCGGGGTTCCCCACCTAAACTATGATACATTGCATGGGAAGCACTACCAGTTTTACCTCTTTCCCCCTTTCTGTTACCGGGGTTCCCAAACCTTAGCAAAAACACTGAATAGTATTATACAATATAAAATAATATAGCAATTTGGCAATGAAAATTACAGTTCGGCACAGTGTAAGTTTAGTTGCCAAAATAAGTTTGGTTGGCAGATGGTAAATGAAAAAAAATATGTGTAGTATAACATACACATTCCTTAGTTGTTTTGAGAGGGGGGGGGGATATTGAACAAACAAAAATGCGTACGAAACTAAGGGTTTTTGGGGTGTTTTTTCGCACCATCTCCAACTAAAACCACCAACATTTACTGTACATGTATTTGTTTTATCACTGAATAACATTATCACTAGAAGTCAGAGAGAAACAAAGTCCATTCATTAAACTTGCAAAGTATCAAATTAACGGCTAATGTCTGTAGGCAGTACGTCGTGTTTGTGTTTGGTGTACATAATAAAACATCTACTTTGACACTCCATGGCAGACAGCCAAGGGGCTATAGTATGGAGATATCACTATCTACAATGTAATGGAAAGAGCCTAGCAAGTCACGACAGGCCAAAAAAAAAACTTAACTATCCATACACTATACCTCTTTGTCATTGTGGTTGTTAGGCAAGGAAACCTTGCTGGGTAAATATTTAAAGGTGAAATGTATAAAGCCTAGCAACTGATACAACACGAGGACATGTCCATAAGGGGGGTATGAGGGTCAAGTTCTAAAGGGGAGGACAGATTATGGATAAATTTGAACTGTTGTTAAGAGGATACCTCTTTGTGTGTCAAGGCTTGTGAGAAATGACATTGAGATATCTAGAAATGGAAATTCAGCTGTGTTGATAAACTATAGTTTTCAATTTGAACTTTTGTTCCAAACACAACTTGAAAATTTACCTGAAATTTTTGACTGCACACTTCAGTCAAGGTAAATTTTCAAGCTGTGTTTGGAACAAAAGTTCAAATTTGAATACTACGACATCGAGAAATATAAAAACATAATACTGTATACATAAATTTTTTCACTACTCAAAAATTTTGCAATTTTGTAGTCTTCAGCAAGTTCTCAAAGACTTATTTTCACTAATATCCAGACTGGTACACTGTGTTCATCTATGAAAATATATCTTCACTACTACACATTTTTGCGGTTTTGTTTTCTAGCGAAATTAGTGAAAATAAGTCTTAAGCGAAAATTTCCATGTTTACAGTAATTAGATTGATAGGTTTTGTATGTACATTGTAGGGGTCCCCTGAAATGTTACCTTCAACTTTGGGGGTACATGTACAATGGTCAAGTTGTCATGTTTTAAAGTGGCTATATGAATAAGGATTGGGTATTTATTTTGAATTCATAAAACAGTTTTATCATGGCTTCCTTCTTGAACAATCAATGTGAAACGTACAACTTAGGCCAAGTCCTTTTTTGTAACTCAATAAATTGCTAAAGATTAAAAAAATGTGTAAAATGCTTGTTACATTATATTGCACATGTATAAAATAACAAACTTTTTAGATTTTACATATTGTTTAGCTTTTTACAATGTATTGAGTTACAAACAAGGACTTGGTCAATGTTGTCTCACATTGATTTTCTGTATTTGGAATTTTTGACACCCATAGTTGCACCAACTAAAAGATTGTAAACTGCATGGCCACCCTAACCATTCTAATCCCATGACCACACGCGATTATCTTTACAATAGTCATGTAATTATGTATTTGATAAAATATAAAATTATTTCTGAGAATACATCGGTTTGGCTGACAAACCAGCAACTGTGACAGATTGTAAACTGGCCATTCTAACCATTCTATAATGACCACACATGGTTATCACATGTATATTGTGATACATGTATTGCAGTGTTTTATTTAAGGGCGGTAAGTAGGTAAAATCTACTGGGGTTCCCACATCATTTTACTGGGGTTCCACACCTAAATTATGATACATTGCATGCGAAACACTACCAGTTTTACCTCTTTCCCCCTTTCTGTTACCGGGGTTCCCAAACCTTAGCAAAAACACTGTATTGTATATAATTTTATATTTAAAATATTTATTACACTTAGGTACCCAAATAAAATTGTCAATTTTCTATACAGTTGTATATAAAGTTATATCTAATCTAATCTAATCTAATCTAATCTAATCTAATCTAATCTAATCTAATCATGTATATTATGTGTTTGCATACAATATTGCTTAGAATACAGGGAGTTTGACTGACAAACCAACAACCGACAGATTTTAAACTGGCCACTCTAACCATTGTAATGTCATGATTTAACATACTAACACTTTTATTTATAATTATTATTTTATGTATTTTACATTTTACAGAGATTACAGTGATGAACATTGTCAAGATGTAGCGGATGCCATGTATCAGTTAGACCAGTTTGACAAGACAATAAATTCAACACAGAATG
>NC_135557.1:12308545-12353545 GCF_964340395.1 Glandiceps talaboti | reverse complement strand
TTCTGTAGATTTTCCCTTATAGTTGTCATAATAGTACAGTGACCACAAACACACACATAATGTACTGTCCACACAATAAATTCCAATGAACATTTGTTTTATTAAAAAGTATTTTTCGTAATAACTTTACATATAAAATTCTCTTTCTTCAGCATCAAAATGACAGTGTTATTTGCCATTATTATACAGATATAACTTTCTATCTCTTACTTTTCAGTCACCAAAACTTTGACATAAAATTTCGGAAACATAGTGGAATGCTGCAAGGCAGTATAATCGATTTATCTTCACAGATGTTTTTTCTGAACAACTGACCACTGATGACACCTTCATCTACTGTTGCTATGATGTTGGCATTGGCAACTGTTGCTATGTTGGATTTTGGTTGTTTTAAAAGACTAAACCTTAAATCAGACAAATGAATTTTCTTAATTCAGTAGGTCAAAGGTCGAATTCTTTTATGAAAGCAGAAGTAAATATAGGGCAGTCAATTTACAATATGTTGAAAGAACATTGACCCCCATCTACTCTGTAAACAATGGTTTAGTCCTATTGTTTTCTTTGGTCAGGTTGTTCCATTGTGAAGGTTCAAGGTTGGGAAGGTATTTAAAACGCGAGTTTCTTCATGAGTAGATAGACCATGGAGTCGACTTCCATTCCATGAAGATTGTTTGCGTCGCCTTGTATCCTCATCAACAGACCGCCGTATGAAATGTACGCAGACCTGAAATGTACAAGAAAATGGACATTAGTGTCACATCAGGGTGGACAGTAGAGTATTTTGCTAGATTGATGGATAGGGCAAGTTGAAATTTTTTTAATTTAAATTGATGAATAGAAATAACACTCAGGAGTGACTTTTTTAAGTTTGGGAAACTCCTGTAACAGACTGGAAAAATCAAGTAAACTTGCAGTAGATTGCCATAAAGTTGATGAGAAATTTCGGTAATGACATGAGGAACGCTGGTAGATCTTGCCCCCAGTTAAGTCAGTTTGGTCCCCTTTCTGATAATAATATTCCCCAAACCTTTTAAAACAAAGACACTTAGAGAGTTTAGTTGACTGGGCAAAATGGAAAATTATATTTGCAGACAAATAAATTAAATATATATGTGTACCCAGTTGATAAATTTTAGTAGATATTTCTTAGTATAGTAAAGCTTCTGTATATCTCTCTACTGATACCAATTCTGCACTTTTGGGTTATACCATTGCACAGAGGGGTAGTAGCAATAGTAGGTAAAAGCACCAGGTATTCTCCTGATATCAGCGCCGTGCCACTTTTAGGCTCTACCACTACTACTAGAGGGGTAGTAGGATGTGGTCTTGCCCAATGGTAGGACAGGCCTGGCCTTCGACAATGATGCACTTGTTCACATCTTTGATGGCATGATGTAATGGATGAGGGGTAAAGCCATGAGTCAGCAAATCTCAGAGAGGTAGAAAATTTGACAACAACCCCCATGAAGTTAGGGGGCCTTTTTATAGTCACCACTCCTGTTTAAAGACAAACCAACAGCACTTCAAACTCACAATTACTCAGTGTCACCTCACCAGAACACGACGCCAGCTGACTTGTCACGGAGCAAGAGTTGACCCCTGACCTCCAGCTGTGATACCTCTATCATTATCAATGATTTGTGAAGCCGTTCAGACTAATTTGATCAAATTCCTGAGTTGAATCATGTCATTGCGTCAGATTCCAAGAAACGGGTTCCTCATTGTTTTATGTACAAAAACTACAATGGACCAAATGTTACCCTCTAACTTCTAAGCCAATAAGCCACATCACTGATACATAGCAATCCTTATGTGGTAAACCAAAATTTGATGTTCCCTACCTGTCACTATGTGGTGACTATTACACAACACAGAAATACAGTTTTCATAATTTTGACTGCAAATCACAAAAAAAAATTTGACTTTTAATTTGACAAAACACAGATGCAAACTTGTCATGGTTCAAACAGGAATATTTCGGTACAAACAGTTTCAATCGAACTAAAAATAGTTTCACACATTTTTTACATTTTTTACAAGTACTAAAATTCAAGGTCTTTATAAACTTGAGATCCTTCTTGAACTTACGAAGATATGATTTCAGTTTGGGTCTGCAGTTTCAATGTCATAACTCTAAGAGAAAACCTTGGCTTTGTGCCAGTTTGATATACCAACACCCAGAAGGATCAAAATTGCATAATGGAACCAATACTCCCATTCCCTCATCTACATGCAAGCCAGACTTCTAAATTATCCACCTTAGGATCAAGTTACACCGGTTAAGAACTTTAGTTGAGTTTTATACTTTTCTTTACAATTTTTAAATCTGTTTTTTCTTGTCAGCTCGACTATATAAATTTGAGTCAAGTGTTCTCATAATCAGCTCAGTTTTACTGTGAAAACAAATTTCTGTTGGTTTATTTTTTCTTGCCAAGACTGATACTGAACACCGGTATACCTGTAATCTGTGCAGTTAATTGCTAATTTTCTTTTCTCCAATGGACCACCAGCAATGTATGCAGTTATAGTAAGTCAAGTCATAATGCTTTGACGTCCCTAGATGACAACCCTGATAAGAAACCCACACAGAATTCAAACTGGGGGGCCAAATGATACAACACTTTCTTGGTAGCAGTATTCATGACCAAATTTACCAGGACAGATTTCTTTTCTTTTTTTTTATGTCAGAATAAACTGGAGAGAAGCACACAACAAAAGACAGAAAGCCTGTGTTGTGTGGTGTTTGGTGTCTTGTGTCATGGCAACTAACATGAGTGTAGGGCGTGAGGTTATGTCTTATGGCCACTGACATTGTATGTATTTAGTGTACGGCATGTGCCTACATGTTGCTGCATGCACACACATGCACGATTAGACTGGACAACTCAAGTACCAGTTGCGCAGTTTAAAACACCCCCTAAAAAATTCACTTCAAATTTTCTCCAATGTTTCCAAAAATCTTTCTAAAAATCCTTCCAATAACACAAACATACAACCGTCAACATGAGTAACCAAAAATCACGTTTCTCACTTTTTTTTTTTTTTCCGTCATTTTTTTTAGGTCATTCATACCAGAAGTACAAACTAACGGGCCTAGCAACAGGTATCTGGGTGGGCTGTATTGTTTATCAAACTTGTCAAAGTCTAGTTAATTTTGACTGCCAGGATCTGATAAATTAATGGACAGACCACATACCATACATTTTTACACAGGTGGTCCAAAGATTGATGGAGCAATTGAAACTTACAGAAAATTAACTAGAGATAGCAGATTTTCATACCTAAGATATTTCTGCCTTTGTTATATCGTTGAGTGGTTAGTTTACCTAAGGATAACAGATTCCGTATAGTTACTTTCTATCTAAGAGGCCAAGGACTCAATCCCAGGTTCTCACATTAATGTTATTTTTACAATATCAGTGGAACTGCAAGGATTACGTACTAGGATTATTCTTTTTTTTTCAGGACCAAATCAAACTGTGCCAGATAACGTTTTTACATCTAAATTTTACATCTAAGTGGACTTCTAACGGGTTTCAAACACGACTCACAATTGAATGTTTGAATGTACAAAAAACGTTAAAACTAACAACCAACTCCTGCATCCTGGAAATGTTAACACATATCCTGCCCTATAATGGTTGAAGCAACTAACTCAACAATTTCACAACCTTCTAGCAACACATTTGTCTCTCGCCTACAGTAACCAAATCGAATAATCTTTTTTTGAAACTACTCAGATGATAAAATTTAAGACTGTATGGGATCGGACACTAAAATTCTCAGTTGAGGAACTTTGAATATGTTATCAAACTATTTGATTCAGAGTTAACCAATGTTGAGTTAACTGATCGGGGAACTCACTGACTGACTAACTATTCAACATTAAGCTAATGTTAACTGATCGGGGAACTCACTGACTGACTAACTATTCAACATTAAGCTAATGTAAACTGATCGGGGAACTCACTGACTGACTAACTATTCAACATTAAACTAATGTAAACTGATCGGGGAACTCACTGACTGACTAACTATTCAACATTAAGCTAATGTAAACTGATCGGGGAACTCACTGACTGACTAACTATTCAACATTCTGCTGACCAATGCTATTTTTTGACTTAAATAATGCGAAAGTTTCAATGGATAGAGACTATGACATTGAGTATACCAATATTGGTCTGACATTGATAATAAAACTGTGTTTTTTGACCGATCGAAACCCCAAATACACTGACACCACATTTTGACCACTCTGATAGTGAAACGTTGAAACGTTGACTTGACTGACACTCCAATTCTGAAGAAAGATGGTATCATACAGACGGACAGACTGAGTTTCACACTCAGATGTTGAATAGTGATGTCATCATACAGGCAGACTGGATAACTGTTGATATTTGTTACCTCAACCAGCTAACCACACTGCCATACGATAACACCTACCGTGTCTCCAGATACCCAGCATTACCAAAAAAACAATCTCTTTCCTGTTTTAACTACATCAATCATAGAACTTCTACGCCAAAAAAAAAACACTTCTTGTTCAAGATGACACATCAGCGATCACATGTGGCCTACTGCACAACTCCTTCATAGCACCAAGCATGACATCCAACCCAAATAGAACAGAACACTGACACACACACAATTTCACCTTAGATACCAAATATTAATATCTTCTACTCCGCCCCCTCCATCTACTTACGGTATTCACTATTGTTAATTTTGGTAATTTGGACTCTGTACCTGCTAAAGTACCAAATCTCTGATTTCAAACCCAATGAGATTGAGAACGAATTATTGACACACACAATTTCACCTGGCGTACCAAAATATTCATTTGTCCTAATTTTCAAGTTTCATTCATGTGGGGTTTTTTTTTGTAAATGTTATAGTGTTGGTTTTTTGTTCTTTTGTATACCATTATAATTGTTCACACAAAAAAATACAAATTACTCACACTGTTCCTACTTTTGAACCGGATTTTTTCAAGTAGCTACCATGAAAAGTCAGTGGTACATCAATCAGTACTAAATCACCGTTCATTACTGGTTCATTCCAAGCGTCCTTCAGTTTACGACTCATTATTCTTCAACTCAGAACAACTAGTTAATATTGATTGATTAAAATCAATAACACGACATTTATAGCAAAAAAAAAACTGTTATCTCCACCTATTTAATGCCATTTAACATACTATAATCTGTCCTTGCTACACAACTCCTCCCACTACTAAGATGGCCGCCAAAGACGATCACATGACCTAAATGATAAAGCTCAATACTTGTATCAGCCAATAAGAATTGAGATTCAGTGTAAAAAAAAAAACTTTTGAAATGAAACTAGTGAGTCAAAACTTGTTTATGGTGAAAAATTAACTTCATTGACGGTTAAATGGTTTAAGTTTGATGTTGGTATGAATCTGACCATCTGTGCGATTGTGTTTCTTCCCCACACTTATTTACACAGTAAACTCAAGGTTTACATATATTACAACAAAAAATATGTGGCCACCTGTAGATCTAAACTTAGCTACTACCGGAAATAGCTGTCGTCTGGTATGATTAGACCAAAGTTATACACCCAATTTCTATCAAATCATAAAAATGCTTCAATTTACACAAAATTCCTGGAAATCATAAAAAATTCATAATTTCACCTGAAAATTTTGTGGCAATTACACTATAACATTATCTTATATAAACTTTGAAGATTAGGACAATATCTAACAATGCAAACATCAGTAGATAAACTGTTTACATATGTCAAAAAAAACATATGTTGTCATATATATATTGACATTTTCAACTTTTTGTCTAGTTCAACATTTAGATCATACATCAGCTATATCAGTGGAGTGTACTTTTATGGAAGTCATGTGATCAGTCATGTGATTAGTCTAATCTGGTCACTTAGACTGTCGGGTACAAGATATTTTATGTGTGCCCCTGTATATCTCTCTCGGTACTATTAATCTACCAAGTATCAGACTGTCTTTCAATCATATCTATCTAGGGTTTTATTCTTTGTCTCTCACTGTCTTTGTGATAGCGTTTATATCTTTATCTGGTGGTCTACACTGTGTTTCTCACCATCCTTGTTATGGTGTCTGTCTCAGTACACCAGTAACTCTGTTGGTAGCCCTGTCTGTTAATTTGTCACCACCTCTCTAGCATATCTGTGACCCTGTCTATCTATGTGTCTAGATCACTGTCTGCTGACCTATTTCTGCCCATATCTATTTCATTTCTTGTTTCTGCTTCATGCTTTCATTCCCGACAATTCACTGCATAAACTGCTATCGATCAAATAGTACACCTTATCTTAGATTGACAATTTGTCAAACACACCTCACTACATTCTGACTGTTGTCCATATATGGACATGCCCATTGCCCATATATGGATATAACTACTGCCCTTATATGGTCTACCGTTGCCCATATATGGACAACAAAGAGACTTGCATCCACATTTCATTGGCTAAAATGACACTGTCAATGCATAAAGAGAACACATTGAATTAGGAACACTCCTACTTCATTTGTCAATTAGTTCTACACAATTTTTTTTTTTGAAGTTGTTCTTCTTTTCGACAACCTTTGCTCAATTCATGTATGGTTGTTACTAAGCAACAAGATGACAACATACAGAATATCACATTAGCAAACTTTTGGTCAAGATAATTATCTAGGGGAAAATACTGACCTGTACTCTGCAGTAAGTAAAATAAGCCGGTCAAATTTGAGATGATATCCAAGTTGACAATTTGTTTGAATTTTGCATCAAAGAGGTAGTCATAGCACAGATCATGCTGACACAAATATTATTGATGAGTGCTCTCGAGTAAACTGAGTGAAATAAACTTGAGAAATTCAAGTTGGCAATTTTTTGTTGTCACATAGGTGGTCATACAGTTGGTGGTTAGTTGAGCTTACAAGATTTAACGTTGAAGACAAGACAAAAATCAAATATCAACATTATACACAATCTTTTAGGAACATACACGAGAACACAGAACTGGCTGTACCAAATACACAGAACTTCAACAAACATGACACAGTACTAGACATACTGAATAGTTAACACTACATGTATATAAACACAAACCGAGACTTGGAACATACAACATGGGGTGGGAACACCGACAATTTATCAGAAGATATACATACAGATTGTACAGATTGTAGCTACACAACAACTCGGAAACACTTTGTGGTGGGGAAGAGAAGAGACACATGGGAGGAAAACAATTGTAACCCAAAACTTGATGGGTGTACGGTTTACGGGGAGAGTGGCAGAACAAAAATACAACATGCCACACAATACATTAAAACACAAAAACAGGGTGTTACTATGCAGCACTGTACAGGACAGTACATTACAGTACAGTACAGTACAGTATGGCACTATGGTACATCACTGCACAGACCAGTACACTGTAGGATACCATACAGGACAGTGCATGGTAACACTGCACTGCAAAGTACACTGCTGTACGATACAGGACAACACAATATACTGCAGCACTGCACAGCACTGTATAAATCATCACCCAGCACTGTACAGTGTTACACTGCCCAAGTAGAACATAGGAAAACACAACACAAAAAAAGATCACCACAGTTCAGAAATACAGATAAAGCAAGACAAGAAGGTAATTTGCGAGTACAATCAGAATTAGTATACACAGATGAGCAGGTAGCAGAAATTCACTACACACATAGAGAGACTTATTCTAATTTACACAATCACTGACAAAAAACAAATTTTAAGGATACTTACAATTTAGATGCTGAATCCATAGCCGAATCATCACCTTCAATTCTGTACACTTTACCATACATCACATACTCAAACTGATCAGCACGGGTTGGAGTGCCATCGCTGAGTGGTGTGTACTCTCCGTCATCCGGGTAGCCGTCCTCCCTCAAGGTTGAGGCAAGGACTAACCGAAATTTATCACCTATAAAAAGAACACAATGAAATGCCAGGTATGTTAAAAAAAAGGGATAGGCGTAATCTTAATCATATGGTCGGACTACCATTGTAGTCAATCAATGACAAGCTCTGACCGCAGTATAAATGAAAAATGAGACTGCAGTTTTGGAACGCTGCCAATCACCCTTTTGGAAACCCTCTAAGGTTGTCGATAAACTGTATTGTATTGATCACTTCTTATTGTACACCACGTCGTGGGAATGTTAGTTTCTGCATACGTCACTGATTACATGCCCACTCACGTTAAAGCTATCATCAAACAGACCTCATTTATAGACCAACTTGTTCGTACTTGTTGGGAAAATTCTTGAGATTTTCGTCGTCAACGGAAATCAAACATCGTCAAGTGTGAATGTTTCGGTTATAAAGTAGATCAGTGTACTGTACTTTTTAAAAAGTAACTTTACCAAACATTAGAATTTCAACTTTTTTTGATCAGTGAATTTCACTCAGCTAGGATATCCTAATACTTCCCCCTAGTAACTTTAATAAAAGTTTTTTTAGAGTTTTACAAAATGTCGAGGAAGCAAATCTGTCCTTGGATATTATGACTGCTACTTAAAATTTGGACGGATTTCAAAACAGAAAAAACATGACTACGCAAAAAACACTAAAAACGGAAACACAGATTTGCACGTTGACATGAGGCCCTTTAACTGCATCAAATCGGTAGCCTTGAAAAGTTCCCCTACACGTCACTGGTCTAATTGAAATTTTGAAGGCCAGTGTGAAATCACTCCTGACAATGTCAGGTATGTATTACTGACTAGAAGTAAGTTTGAACACAGAATAAAGATGAAATTGCTCACCAAGGACAAATCAAAAGTGGACAATAATATCCATCGTCAACAGTGTTTGATTCACTTCATGACAAATTTAGCAGAAAAGTTTATACTACCCAACATGAAAACTTAAGAGTGGAGGTTGCCTGGTATGAATTTGTCGTTGGTAACCCCATGACCTTAAATAGAAATGTCATACTGGCTATGGTTTATAACAGATTTATATTTGCCAAAAGGTTACACAAAAGAGAGTTTTACTTGATGGAATTTTGTAGAAAAAAAAGTGAACAATGTCCCAGGTCAAAATTTGAGAATGACAGGTATTTTTTGTATGTGTTTGTCGTTGGATATGCCATTGTCACCACAGAGGAGATGTACCATACAATTTACAGTTTATAGTTTCAGATTTCAGAACTGACTTTGATGGCCAAATTTAGTAGAAATGTGACAGTTATGAGTATGGGGAGGTTACCCGTTTGTATTTGTGGTTGGAAACGCTATGATGACAGTGGCGATAAGGTCAAACAAAGCTGAACAATCACTAACACACAAACTACAATCACTGACAGATTCAACAGGTAGTTCAAAATGACAAGTAACTTGGCAAGACAAATTTACCGACTTTTCTTTAGTACTTATCGTCACATTCTTACTTACGTAACAACGGAACTACGCAGATTGAAATGTTGGCAACCGACCAAAAAGTTTGTCAAGTCACGTTGATTTACACGATTAAAAAAAAACAGTCAAGTGACGTTAAAAATTGACATAAATTAAAACACTGAAAAGATCAAAATGTGTCGAAAATGTTGCCAAAATTTGCCAAAATAATTTCATGTCTGATACAGAATAACCATAACTTATCACCAGGCACTTACTGCCTAGTGACTGTATAGACATGTTTCCCGCTATAACTGACAACCATAAAGTTCCCGCCAAAACGATAATCTCCCCCAAAAACTTTGACAACAAAAATTTAGTAGAGCAAACAATATCCTACTCAATTTTACGTGTAAAAGGCATTACTGGAAGAAACACTTCACAAAATACACGATGTTTGGAAAAAAATTGGCACAAAATGGCTGCCAGTAATGTGGATGCATTCGACAACCATCTTTGAAATGTTTCAAACATCAAAACCCAAACCTTTCCCTTGACAACGCTTTTGGAGCTTTTTTTTGGGACCCGATCCATTTGAATTTTGAAATAAAAAAATACTAAACATAATTTGTATTCATTTTAGAATAAATTTAACATTAAACT
Source organism: Glandiceps talaboti (assembly GCF_964340395.1). Taxonomy (NCBI): domain Eukaryota; kingdom Metazoa; phylum Hemichordata; class Enteropneusta; family Spengelidae; genus Glandiceps; species Glandiceps talaboti. Next base: position 12,343,494 of record NC_135557.1, on the reverse strand, counting down.
GCAACTTGGAGACAACTGAGTTCAGAATTCTTTTAGAATTTCTCAAGGTTGCTAACAACACAAATTTACACCTGGTCTACATTTACTTTGAAAAAGATTACAGGAGCGAATTAAATCAAGACTAGAACATAATATGACATAAAATGAACTTAGCATGCAAAAAAATGAGACTAGAATTAGGGTGAAAATTTTGACCCATTTTCAATGCAGCTGCTAAACATTACCTTGAGTCTCAATTATGCAACAACCAACTCAGAAACAGAAAATTTATCAAGAAGGGAAATAAAATAAAATAAAATTTGTAGTAAAAATACACAAGTTGGGGAAAGAACTTAGAATTGTTAAACGTTTTGAAACCTCAAAAATTTAGAGCCGACACAGAATCCAACATGGTGGACAGACTAGAATAGTTTCCCTCCAAAATTTGAACTTTGCCCAAACATGTGAGATTAGCTCCACGCCCTAAAGACTCAAATGAATACACCTCATGGTCACTTTTTGTGGCTACCAAAATCTTTCAGTACATGAACTCTTCCAAAACCAGTTAAAAATGCTTCTAATTTTACAAGTGTTGCCAAGAAACTCGGCCAGATTTTAGATCTGTATGACTTTTTTGTCGTCAACAACAACCTTGCAGAATTTATCTGTCAAATTTCTTATCAAAGCCCTGCCTGGTAACTGTTCTGAAATGCTGTTTCTTTCTACACAAAGCTAACTAAAATGTGGTGAGTTTTTAGACTATTAAAAACAGGATCTATACGGTTGAAGTTTGGTCTACAAAAAAAATCGGAGTCACAAAAATGAAAACCTGAGGAGGTAATTGAAGGCATATGGTTCACTACTGGTTAAAAATGTAATCAGATAAACACAACCTAAGTTTTATCAGAAGCCACAGACATGAGACTACAGCAGGTGAAAATGTCTGTCAAACTTAAAAAAAAAATGTCAAAGTCAGACACTTACTTCAGAGCATGGTCACTGGTTGTGGTATCTCGTCGATATGAGCACACAGCTCACATGCATGACAGTATTAGCAGACCTGAGCTGATGTGTTCAGCTCCGGGAACTAAGACGGTATGATTTTACAACCAGGGAGGACCGACCCTTATACCCTCAGCTTCCCTCCAAAATTGAACAATAGCTGAACAGACTACCAATAAGAGGGGTTCCCTCCAAAATATATTCGACTGAACCATTCTAGAAGTGTTGGAATGTCCGTCCCCCCTAACTCAGCAGGCAACTTGTCAACTGCTCTGTGATAATTGAAGACTACTGGGTCACACCTTTAAACACACACTATGGATAAAAAAAGTGGGCATCGTGCCAACCCACATGGTCCTACAACAGTTATACCAAACATAAAATCACACGACAGAACGGAAATATACTGGAAAATACTACACAGGCAAGAAATTGGGAGTTGAAAAGCATAAAAAAATACTTTTGGGGGAATTGGAGACGTTTTTTGCAGCCAAGTTTAGGAATCCTGAGACATATCAAGAAACAAGATTAAACAATCTGTAATCATGCCTAGCATTGTTAAGTATTGACAGGACATGTTCCGGCACGATTCAGCCAGTTATAACATGATTTCAGCTTGTCTCACTCCGTACATTGTATGAATTCCTACCTAAATCATTACTAACTCCCTGCAAATATCAGGACTGCTGTAACTTTGCTAACTTTCCTTCTCAAACCTCTACCTTTTCTCTTAATTTGACCACTGCATACTGGATTTTGGTGGACCTACGACAAGTCGTTACCTGTTCAACATGGCGGTAAGGGTTAAATCAGTTTGCATTATGACGTGGACATTTTTCTGGCCTGTCATTGTGGTGTGGTTAATACTTTATAAAACGCCGACAAAAATAGCCTCACAAATGTGTATCCAGGGTGTATAAATTTCATTACTCCAGGCATGTGACTGTAACAACGCACGTCTTAGCAACCAACTATCAATAGAATATTTAACAAAATCAGACCACCAATCGACGACTTTTCTGACTGACACTAAAATTTCATGACATTTTTAGTCCGGAAAAAATACAGAAGCTGAAATTTCATTCATTTGGAGTTTTAAGCACACAAAAATCTGAAAGTCTGGCAAACATTTACACTTCCACAATACAGACAAAATTCTGAAATATTTCTGATAAAAATATGTGACAACTGTCAAATTTTCTGCCTGAAGAGCCATGTTTTCAAAACTGACTTAGAATTACAAAATTTGAAGTTAGTATGTTTCTGGACGACTTAATCAGGCTGTGTTTACTGTATAGCAAATTATGTCATTCTACACCATGCATTGGTATGGTATGTGACATGTAGGACTTGACAACCTTGGCTACCATCCAATCGGCCTTACTTGTACTCTCTAAGTGTCAATAAGGTCAAAATCACTTCTTTCAAGAACATTTGCAGTGAACTCAAACTTCAAAAACTCTCAACACTATTTTACCTGTATTACAGTGTATACAGGCTGAAAATGACTTAGACAATATGAACTATACTGTGCCTGGGTCTATTAGAATATTTTGTGTGTCAAAATTGTAGACTACGATGGCTTTTTTACTCAAATTTTTGCCTCCAAGAAAAAAAAATGCAAACTGGTTTAACGTGTGGGTACTTGGTCTGTGGGTTTAGGCAAACTCTATATCATGTTAAATTTTACTGTGCTTCATTCATTGATTCATACTGCCTCTATAAAAACTATAATTACTGAATACTTAATTTCACCACTGTGACAATAATAAATGCAAACTGGTCTAAACCATAAATACTGGGTCTGAATTTAAAAAAAAATAAAACTGTGCATCATCACAAATGTGTATTCATTCATTTCATGTATGTCTAAATAATTCACTCATTCCTCAGATCTGCTGTAGTGTCTATCACACATCTAACAGGGATGAAATTTACTTCCATGCCTGGCAGTCAAAGTTAGCTAAGGGGACAATTTCAGCTACAGTTTTCTACTGATTTCCACTGGCCTAACAGTCTACCATCTTATAAATTTGGCAGTTGAGATAAGATATTTTAAGAAGTCTGTGTGCCCTGGATTACAGCTAATTTCAAGTTCTATCTCACATCTTGTGTGGCCTATACATTTCACAGTCTGCCATATCACTATCTTTTTCTTTGCTAGCAAACTGTATTTCACCTTTCTCTTTCTTTTTCTTAAAAAGAAATATACTGAAAGACTCAGAATATAATAAAACCGAAGTACTGTCAGTCAAAATGTAATTTGATGGGGGTACAAATCTGACACTACTCTCCAAATTTTTGGTTTGATTTGACTATCAATATGTCGTCAAAAAAATGTTCACTTTTTTTCAAAATATGAATAATTTTTTGAAACATCAAGTTAAATATTCAATAGGTTCATAAATTTACCTTCTTAATTATTGGTTTATATCAAAATTTGTAAACAAATACTTGAAAATTTTACCGAAATAGAAATTCAACCTGACTGAAAGAGCCATGGGCAGACGATTAACAGGGCTCATTTGCATACACATGGTGGCTGCCATCTTGGATTTTACCACACGGATCACAACATGTGCTTGTCTCTAAATCAGTCTAACTTTTGTAGAACAAGATTACACAATCATTTAATCTTCTGAATTGAACATTCAGAACACAGGAGAGTATTTCTACGACGTGAAAAATATTAGAGAAGTCACTAGGAAAGATCTTTTCTTGTGTAGAACTTAAAGTGGTAGCGAGTAAATCCTTGCATCATTATTTCTTCCACTTGCTGTATGTACATTATTGTTCAAACTCCAAGCCATTTTCTCTATTGAAATGTTTTGAGTTTTATTCGTGTCAGTTCTCACCTAATTTCACAAGTTTTTCACAAGTTTTTCAAAAGTGTTATATTTGCCAAATTTGAGAGGGAAACCCTGTTTAAACATGACAACTACAGAATATGCCTACACAAGTTTTGGAGGGAAACTCAAGATCACCCAGCAAGTATAAACATATTACCTAACAATGTGTACAATCAAGTGTGTCCTTCATCAAACACTTCAAATTTAACTCAGAATTTAAAAGCATTTGCAAATTTTTCTCTTAAATTTTCCAATATATACACATTTTCTGTCCCTTTACTGTGTAAAACTGAAATGCTGGTTTGAGTTTTAAGATTTGAGAACTCTGTCATGAAGGAAATTAACTGTCCTTGATCAACTCCTATGTGGCATTGACATACATGGGAGATATCATATTCCTATGTCACACTATGATATCAGTTTTTCAAAACAGTTTTCAGAATGAGATTCTGACTTATAATCAATATATCATTTTGGACATTTTTTTTATCTAAAATCATATATCAAAAGTCACTAAAATGCACTTCTGTCTCATAAATAAAAGTATTTAGGCCACCATTGACCTAAATCCTACTTCTCCATTTGCATACTATATTTGGCTTTCTTTTACTGAAAGTTAGTCGTCATTTCAGATATACAAGATTCTGTTTTTTATTGTATTAGTGTTGCCACACATGGTACATTACAACGTAGTAAATACAAACTCCTGCTGTTAGCTAAATTCTGAGACCAAACCTAATTGATGGTAGCAGTGTTTTTGCTAATGTTGGGGAACCCTGGTAACAGAGAGGGAGAAAAGGGTAAAAATGACAATGTTTCCCCCATAGAGTCCTTGGTAATTTTGTTTGTGAACCCAGGTAAAATAACATGGGGAACCACGGTAGATTTTACCTACTTACCACCCTTAGCAAAAAAAACACTGTGTAGGTAACATTTTTTTTAGACTGCAAATGTCTTACAACGATAGCATTTAATTTAAAAACAGCTACTCATATCGGTTGTATAAATATACACTTTGACACTACACCTAGCATGACTTGGCCTGTGTTTTAGAGTTTGTCTTAGTGTTGTAAGTTGGACCTGCCTTCACTTTTCTCCTCACATTTTTGTAACACTGTACTGTGAACTTAACTTGTCTTCCCCATAGTGATTACTAACGACACTGAAATGTTACCACTGTCAGGGTGAGACCAATAAACAGTTGTCACTAAATCTCAGTGTCTCATTTTTTTACAGCCATCCCTAAAATTATTCTCAGTGTTATTGTTATGTTATGTTATTGTTTATCAAGGTATCCTATGTAGACTTAACAAATTATACACTACTTAAATAAAATTTACAAAAACTTCACTGTACAGAGAATTTTACAACAAGCATGTGTTTCTAAACTTCTCCGATATGAATTATATCAGTCTTCCATTGAAATGTTTACTTAATTATTGGATCATTTATTTTCATTACTTTGTTGAATTTATCTCACCTTCCAAAACTTGATATACTTTTAAATATTAAACCTCTCTACAAGTGTAGTACACTGACTGATTCTGAAAAATATTTTGCATTCATCTGCCACACAATTTTCTGACTCTATGAGTGGTAATGTTCAACTCTCTAACTTTTGTACATGCTACAAAAACACAAATTAAAACTAGATGGTCGCAACAAAACTCATCTCAAAAGGTTTCCAAAAATTCGGACTAGCTTTCATTATGTAAACTCTCAAGCTCTGTATATCTACCTACTGTAAAAACACAAATGAAAATTTTGTCTTGACAAAACTAAACTCACACTGTTTCCACCCTAACTCTATCTATCCCCTGCAAAACCACAAATGAAACAAAACTCAACTCACACAGTTTCCACCCTAGCTCTATCTACCCCCTGCAAAACCACAAATGAAATCCTGGTTTCAACAAAAACTCAACTCAAATGGTTTCCAAAAATCCTGACTAGCTTTGACCATGTTAATAATGTAGTATCATTAGGTTAGCATAAATAGACTAGCTATAAAAATCCAACGGTCTTTATTTCAATGAATTGATTAATAATTTTGAGACGGTCAGTTTTAGAGTGTTGAACAGTAATTTTGAGACGGTCTGCTGTAGAGTGTTGGTTAGTAATTTTGAGAAGGTCAATTTTAGACTGTTGGACTATATTTAGATAAATGCCAGGTATGTTATTATCTCTACTTATCGGGTAAACATGGTGAAACACGAAATACTCGGTTTGAATTCAGGAAATGAGGATATTATCAGTAACATAATACTGTGTAGATCTCATTACGAAGTAAAATCTAATTCCACCTGGTATACATGTGTAGTAAAACTTGATCCGTCATAAAAATGGAATTGAAGTCAGATCATGTGATTATGGTTTGGTTGGAATGAGATACCAGAGGGTCTTTTGTATCATATGCGTACAAAACCAAATTCATTTTGTGTTAATTTTAAAAATAAGAATGAAAATAAAAAGATACCAGTGTTTTTGGGATCTTGTGTGTCTAAAAACCAATGTATGTTGTGTCATTTTGAAGTAAAGGGTTGTAAAAGCGGTCATTGCATAAGTTTGAAATTCTCAGTCCCAACTGCCACATTTTCAAATTTGCCAAACTTATTCTAAAGGGTAAATCAAACAGCTAGATAGGAACTAACATATTTTGTATCTTATGAGTCTAAAAACTGATGTAATTTGTACAGTTTTGAAGTAAATGTTGTTTTCAAAAATTTGCAAAAGTTTGACATTTTCAGTCCTAACTGCCATTTTTTTCAAATTTCCCACACTCACTGTGAATGGTCAATTGAACAGGTAGAGACAGGTTGAAGGGCTTGTCACCCCATTGCTATGCAAATAGTTAGCCTTTCACAGTGCTTTCACCCCTGAAAACAACTTGAATGGTTTAGTCACCTTTTGTATACCATAGACATTGAATAAAATCTAGGGGCCAAGGCTACACGCCATGACAAGATATTTCTTACACTGAATACTAAAGTTGTCTTGTAAACAATTCAAAATATACTCTGTTTGGTTTTCTGCCAAGATAAATTTTCTATACTAAGTAGCATTTAGAGCTGTCAAATACCCAAACTAACCAAAGAACTCGATTTTAGACCATTCTGTCAGATCCAGTAAGACACTGAAGGCGGCCAAGTGATCTGTTTGAAACATGTCTGTTTCTCAATCAAAAATGGAAGAAGAGAACTTGTAACTAGAAAACGTTCTACATCTGGGAGGTTTTCAACACAATTTTCTTTTTCAGGAATTTTTTGAGAGTACAGTTATTTTTATCATAAGAATTTCCAACTAACACTGAAGGTTTTATCTTATCTGCTAAAATTGTCTAACTACAACATTCAGCCTGCTCTGTACTAAGAGGTGAGTCGTTTAACCCTACCAACAAACAGTCATTGGTTTGAGAAACCTGATTAGATCTGAAATGTTATGATGTACCTTTACAGTCTACATTCCGTCTAGAATTCATTACAAACTTTTAAAGGGATGTCTTTCTAAGTTCAAATATCTGATTCTTTCTGGTTTAAAGCAGACGACACGATTTCAATTGAAAATTGAGATATACCTAGTAACCAGCTGATATTTGGTATTTGAACATCAAAAGATTACTCAGAATGTAATACAGAATACATTTACTGCTATGTCAACAGATACATGAGTTCAAATGACACTGATTGTGAAATAACATCTGGCTGAAACTCTGAAGAGTTTTTCAAATTCAGAAAAAAATTACTGCTATACTGCAAACTACATCCGACTATTTACAATGACTGGTAAACCAAAATTACTGGACAGTAGTGTACCCTCTAATGATTGATAGCCAAATTTTGTTATTTTGAGTCAAAATGAGAAAAACTAGCATTTCTTGTGAGTCACCACATAGTAAGAGATATAGGGGAACGCCAAATTTTGGTGTGTCACTAGAAATTGTGTGTCAGTGGTGCATGAAATTGGCTTAGAGGGCACACTGGTCACCACATAGTAGGAGATAGGGGTAACACCAAATTTTGGTGCGTCACTAGAAATTGTGTGCATCAAATTGGCTGAGAGGGTACACTGCTGAACAGTGACACCCCAAGTATTTCATTGCTACATGTATTAGTGACAGCAGACAACTACCTATTCCATTCTATAATTACTAGACAGTGGAGAAGAAATGTCTATGATTCTATATATTTACAATAGTTTGTGACTAGTACCCTTCATGTTTTAAACTATGTGATATATAGCATTCTTAAAACTGATTTATTTTAGAGTCTTGCAGAAAAAAAATTGTCTCGTGTTTACCTTTTTTACAGTTGCATGCGAATTACAGGAATGCTAGATTTTTTTACTTCAGTTGCTGAATTATATTAACTTTTCTCAATAATTTTTACTTTTCAGTTTGAGTGGAGGTCAGCTGCATCTAACAATGACAAACAGAGCTACCACAGAAGAACATTTCTTCACAGGAGGAGAAAACCAATCACATTAAATGTCATCAAATACTTCACAAGCTGTGTATTAACCTATCCTTAGCGTACAAATGTAGTATTATGAATGATACTACGAAGTCCAGCATTCAATTTTGGCCTTTTCCTTTCAACAAAAATTTATCAATTCGATATTTTGTTTTAAATAAACAAAATACCAGTCCATCACAATTACCCTGTCAGATCTCCTAATGTAATTTCTAACACTTGTGAAAAATTTAGACACGTCAGATTCCATTTTCCACCACTGCTGTGTGAGGGCAGTATACTAATACCAAAACTGACTGAACAAATTGGAATGGTGAGATGGAGTATAGGCATGTTAGTGTAATGTGTGGTTGGAGGTTGGAGAGAGGGGCCTCTGAGGGGGTCACTGGGAGAGGGGGAGGGGGTTGAAAGAAGAAGTCCTGGCCCACAGTATGTTGTACTTACTGTGTGCTGCTTACAATGGTAGGGTAGGCCAGGTTACTTACCTAAGTCAACTGGATACACTTGTGTATTTACGTCCAAAATCAATTCCATTTTGAAACTCTCGCTCTCACAGTGTAATCTAGAAACTGGTAAAGAGAAACGGAGAAAAAAAGAGAACAGAAAGAAAAAAAAAATATTTTTAAAAAGTGTTTTTTAAAAATGTTTACAGTATTTAAAACTATGAAAACAAATCGTCAAAAGACAGATTTAAAAAAAGGTTTTCTCAGATTTTGAAAATTCAAACAGGTACCGTTTTAGAGGCATCACATTTCTAACTTGAAATGGATTAAAAAGAACACAGAAATATTTTTGTTTTAATATTACAACCGCAAAAACTCCTTTCTTTAAGAAAATCAACGATATCCATTCGTCTTTGTTTTTTTTATGAATTCGAAATTCCTGACTTGAGGTTGAAAGTTTTATCCCGTAAATATGTTTTTCTGACGTGTGTTTGTTCCATCTGGAAAAGTCCACGAGGAAAGCAAACAGCATGGAATAAAATACGGGCAAGGAAAATAAAATTATGGCTTCCTGCATAACAGACATTCCATGCCTATTTCTCAAAGAAATCATTTGTAATTATAAAAAGTAATGGATTTTGGATTTGGATTTTATACTGTAACGGCTTTTAAATGGTCCACCATGGCAAAGTGCCATATACCAACCTACGATATACTTTACCTGTAAAATTTCGGGAAGAAATTCCCTAAGAAATTCCCCCATGTACACATGTCAGTACGCCGACCACTTTCCTTCTCTTGGTAGCCATTTTTAGTGTTTTTTCGGTGATTTTCACGACTTTTAACGCCGTGAATAATCCTGGATGGAAAAACGTTACTCAGAGTCGAGTTAAATGTCTGGACTTTAATTTTTTAAATTTAAATTCCCCGCTGTAACGGGTTTGAAACCGATATTTTACATTCTTGTTAGGACATGCATTGGGATGCGCGAAACATGTTCTGCGCCGGTCACCGCTGTCACGTTTCGCCGTTGTTCTCAAAAACGCGTGCTTCAATAACCACCAAATTTTACGTGACACTATTTCCAAGTATGGTCTTACCTCTGTCAAACTTTTTCCCCTCCGGATCGATGTCTTTCACATCAAAGATATCTTCGAACAGGACTCCAGACATGTTTCTGCTTGATTCTTGACCCAATCTCGCCCAATATCGCAATATACGCGAGCTCAGCTGTTTTGAGGGTTAAAAAAGGTCAACTGTGATGGCGCCGTGCTAGGTCAGAGGTCAAACAGACATGTTCGATTCTGTATTTTGTTTGCATTTTGTTGTATCACTAGACAACGGGCCGTCTGTTCTTGAAATTAAGGCGTAATATGTGGACCAACAGTTTTTAAAATGCAAAATATGTTAATTTGGGCCGTTATTTTACAGATATTTATCACAGAATTGCGGAATTCCGCTGAAAGTCCTTTGCGAGTGCGCCCCCAATCAAACAAAAGTTAAGTTACTTCGTTCATGGACGTCGTGTATGTATAGATATTTCTATAAAATAACTAATAATAAATATGAGATAGAAAGATCCGACAGCACCGGTTATCACTGAAAATAAAGTTACAAATAATTCATGTTTTCATCTCTCAGTAAGCTGAGAGGGGGCTGAGAAGATAATTGGGGGGGGGGGCTACAGAAAATTGGGGGGTGAAGGAGGGGTGGGCAATATTTTGCTCATGATTTTAACCAACTTAAACCTCACGAGCGGTCGTTTACTGGGTACTTTGCAAAATTCCTTACGACTTCGCCATAATATGTTCTTATAAATAAAGCATTATTTCATTGACGAGGTGGGTGAGGCTATGCTAAATTAATATGTGTGTGTGTGTGTGTGTGTGTGTGTGTGTGTGTACTGTTTATATATTATATATATATATATATATATATATATATATATATATATATATATATATATATATATATATATATACGCACACTTGATCATTTACCTATACATACCATGATATATTTAATTCTGAAGTAGTTGATAACTAACAACTAGCAACAGTGATAACATTCCAATCCCTAAGGTTAACCTCTCAATTAGTCAACACAACTTCAAGTACGCATCTATTAAAACCTGGAACTCTGTGCCCATGTTTGTAAGAACGATAAACAATAGACATAATTTTAAGAAAAACTTAAAGCAGTATCTTCTGAGGGAATAACCTTTATCTGTTGTCTCTTTCAATTTGCCACTGTAATTTTATTTCTGTATATTAGAACTTGTGCTTGTTACCTCTTCTTATTTTAATACTTTTTCCGTTATGTTTATAAGCTTCCATTTATTTTTGCCACCAACATAATTTATCTCTTTATTTACTAAGAATTGTATTTTTGTTGTTATTGTGAAACTCGTACCAGCCCAAATTTGTATTTATTATCTACATGTACGGTCCATATGGACATTGATTAGTTCCTACGAACTATTTACATGGCCCTCACCAGAAATGTTCTATCCGATGCTTTCAAAGTTTGTGTATATATTTTTCTTTTCTGGTGGAATAAATTTCAATTCAATTCAGCTATATAAGCGACTGTGTACATGTGGCTGCCTTAATATTTCTTTATAGGTTATAATATAATACTTAGACAATATTAATATCCGTATGATAATATCCTGAGATTAAAATTGGGGTATTGAAGACAATATTGAGTACTATATTTTTCCAATAATATAATGTGTATGGTTTGAAATTTAATTATTGTTATTACAGTTATTACCCTTTATTATAAGAAAAGAACTCAACAACGCTCAAAACATCCCATAGCTTAAAAAAAGAAAAAAAGAAAAAGAAAAAAGGGATGAATGGTCATAAAACTATTCACCATATATATGGTACCACAAGCCCTGTCATGAATGAAAAGAAATCTTACCTGAGACCAAGAAGTGACGTAATGTTCATTGTGGTGGCTTTATCGTCTGCTGTTAACCATAACGTCTATAAATCCCCACCAGTGCCCGGCCTTTTATAGCCTGCCCCTCGCTCCATCACTTCAGAGATGTACAGTATGGTACACTACATTACACACTGTAAACTAATAAAGGAAATAAACTTCAGCGTCCATATACAGAACATGCGGGGAAATTTCTTTACAAATAGAGGTAGGCTTTGCGAAAAAAAAGTTTCACATTGGGCTGTAACCTTACTTGGAAATACTTAGCCAGCAGAGTTTTCTCTTTCGGATGTTAACAAATGACCTATACTCACACTGAAATCCAGTTCAAGTTAACAATAACTCAAGTAGTTTAAAAGTTAATAAGATTTTGGGTGGTATCTTTCGAGTACGTAGGAGTAAAGGTGACATCGCAGAAATTAGTTCAAAATATCGCAAATATTGAATTTTGATACAGTTTAGAGTTGTGAGGAATATATCAATGAGATCTCTAATTAATATTTACACCCCCTCCCACACCCTCCCCACTAGTTATCATTGCGGGGGGGGGGGGTGTTCTTTCTGCATGCCCAGAATTAAGAATGAAAGAGATAACTCTGCTGGCTAAGTATTTCCAAGTACAGGCTACATGCCCAATGTGTGACCTTTTTCGCAAATCCTATATCTATTTGTAAAGAAATCTCCCCGGATATGTTATGTATGGACGCTGAAGTGTAATGTAGTGTACCACATACTTACTGTACATCTCTGAAGTGGAGCGAGGGCACTATATAATTACACATATGTGCAGCCGGGTAGATGGGCTACGAAAATTCTTGGGTTCATTGGGGGGGGGGGGAGACGTGGATTTTTTGAGAGCGCGAAGGCTGGGGGGAGGGGGGCCTGCGGAAAAAAAATTGACCAAAATAATTTCTCCCCAGCCCCCCCCCCCCCCCGCCCCCTCCCGTAAATTCTGACCCCAACCTTGTATCACCAAAGACTTTTGCCGAATTAAAATTTGCTTTGAAATGATAACAACATAATAAATAAAATCGAACGTGTACAGCAGAAATTTATTAAATTTTTATGTTTTAAATCAAATGTGCAATATACTTCAATAGATTACGATTCACTATGTGCTAGGTTTAAGCTTCCCCCACTGGTGAGGAGGCGAAAGTTTTTAGATGCTATTTTTGTTTACAAACTGGTCAATTCATGCTATAATTGTCCATCCAATTTGTACAAGGTTTGTTTTAATGTACAAAGCAGACAGCTACGTAATAACCATATCTTTCGCATCAGTGCCTCCAGAGTAAATCTGAGAAAATATTCCCCAATTTTAAGATGTTTAACCACTTGTAATGACGTTTTTAAAGCAAATCCAAACATAGATTTATTTAGTCCTGTTTCCGCCTTTCGGCGTGGGCTTCAGGCTGCGTGTTTTTAATAATTTTTCCTGTTTTGTTGTTTTTATTTCTGTGTTTGCCTTTTATGTCATGTCACTTCTGTTATTGCTACCCCTTGTTTTTTCTTTTTAGTGCTTGTTTTTCCTTATTTGTTTCTAAAGGTGCCTGTAAATGGGCTTTATGCCCGTTGGTTTACCTCAATAAATAAATAAATAAATAAATAAATAAATAAATAAATAAATAAATAAATAAATAAATAAATAAATAAATAAATAAATAAAACAGTTTTCATTTTACCATGTTCTTTTAATTGGCATTGGTTTAAGTTATTTCCCACGCCTACTACCACCGTGTATATATCTGTGTGAAGGCACTGCCGATTAGTAAATACTTGTGTATTTGGATTTAATTTCATTAGCTGAGCTAAAGACCACAAATCCCAAAGATTATTAGTTCGGCTTACTCCTGACATCATTGTTGGGACTGAGAAAAATTTAAATATCGGCACAACATTATCCCCAGTAGCTTACTCAAGTGTTCTCCGGCGTTCTACTCCTGTGACACCCACTAATTAATTCTTAGATCTCCTCACATCACAACTGACTTATTATATAGGTTAGCCTCAATGTCCCTTGTTGATATTGGTTTGTAGTTAAGAAAGTAATAATTATACACATGCATAAGTATATATTTTCTGAAAGCCCTTGATCCATCCTTTTCAATGAAATTGGTAACATGTGGTTTTATGTACTTCTTATGTACTTCCTGTCATGTGACTTGTACATACGTGATAATTTGCATTTTTGGTTCAACAAAAATCAGCTCCTTCATTCAAATTACGACCAACAATAGAAAACAATAAAGCACGGTATTTATCACCAACACGTCAGTGGCGTAGAGGGTCTATATATATGGTGTAAGTAACAATTGTTCGAAATCAAAAGTTCACAGAACGTTCACCCCGTACACGCGACCCTATAAAACTAGTCCAGGACACAGTGGCGTGTAAAATTTCATAGATTGTTGTTTTCTTATTGCTTAGAGTGACGTTTGCTTAGGAAAATATCGTACGAATCTTGTTGCTACAAATGTATCAATCTCTATACTACGAAGAAATTCTCTTCCCCTTACATGTAGGAATATATAATCAAAAGGTTGTTATATTTAGTCTGTAGACCTGGAAAACAACAATCTATGAAATGTTACACGCCCCTGTGGTCCAGGAGATGTATATTGTCATGTCTTGTGTATGGTTCACGAGATCAACACTATATTATGCGTTTGATTGTGGTCCGTAACAAACGTCTTTTCACCATGTACTAGCTAGTCGTACAACATCTCCCGAGTTTGTAGCATAGGGGCGAGTTGTATATTTTGCACAGGGAACGAACTCGAGCAGAATTTACGGCGGGAGAGGGGGGACAAAGAAAAGTGGGGGTATGAAGAGAGGAGGGGCATGAAAATTCTGATGGTCTGAAAGGGGGACCACGGAATATTTTGCTCATTATTTGAACCAAATTAAACTTCAGGAGCAGTCATCTGCCGCGAGTACGTATATGTTGCAAACATTTCTTACAGCTTTGCCCAATGATAACTGTTATTTCATTATGAGGCGGGTGACAGTCTTGACAATGTGTTTGTCACAGGCACTTGTTTTCCTAGATATGTATCAGAATGCTTCAATCATCATGCAGAATACGATAAAATGTCGATAATATCGATAACATTGACGTGTTGTATCCAATTGTATATATGGAAGGGGTAAAATAACACTTGCAAGTCACTCACCGCGAAATATAAACTATATCTCGCGGTGAGTAGTCTTGCACAATGAGAGAAACAAATGTTATTTTACCCCTAGGCCTTTCATATACAATGTTATCGATATTCGGCAAAACAAACCCAAAAGAGTCTGTTTTTCGTCCTAGGGAAATTTCAAAAATGATGCGGTGACCCGCTTTTTTTCCTTTTATTTTGAGGGGGGGGGATTGGTTGGGGAAGCACACTGACTCATCAACCATTACACTATCACATACATGATGTTACCACTGAAGCTGTTCTGAACGATTAATAACATTTATTGATGAACTCTAAAAGTAAACTACATGCATTGTAAACTGTTTGTTTTACAGCCTCTTATCTGTACTTCTCAAACTGTTTGGTCTCGCCATCGATACAGCTAGATGTTGGCGAAAACAGGAAAATGAAATAAAAAAAAGTGTGACGCGCATGATTTAAATGTCTGTAATGTAGTGACACTCTGCAGATATGATGGCAGAGAATTCCACAAGTGTGGGTCACAAATTGAGAATGCTCTGTCACCATAATAAGCAGTATTGCTGAGTGGTTGGTGTAGGTAAATTTCGTTCACCGCGTAAAGCACGGCTGGAGCTACGACTGGTTAGTAACTGACTAAGATAGCAAGGTGCAAAACCATGAAGTACTAGTACTTTGAATGTCAGGCAGAGAATTTTAAGTTCTGCACGCGCGCTGTTGTACTGGTAGCCAGTGTAACACTTTGAGAAAAGGGGTAATGTGATTACACTTCTCTCTAATAACTAAACGAGCTGCAGAATATATATTCTGAATCATTTGAAGTTTCCTAATCTCATATGCTGGGAGGCCAAACAGTAAACTATCACAATGAATCGAGACGTGAAGTGACAAAAGCGTGAATAAGTTTCTCAGTGGAATTTTGGTCAAGCAAATTCCTGATTTTACCAATCTTCCAGAGAGCATGAAGCCTATCTACACAAATTAGCCACATGGGCTGACATGGAACACGCAGTATCCATATAGTGACGCCAAGATTACGAACAATATTAGAGGGGTGTATATAGACATCGCCAATCTGTACATTAATTTCGGCTATAGTGTTACCAAATTTTAACAGCCTGTAAAAACTGGTAACAAATTTTTAAGTGGATTTAAGTAGGGGTAAAAATGACAAAAAATGATGGTGTAGCCTTGCCTTAAAGGGAGGGACATAGGCTTCAATCGCAAACTTGGAGGAAAAGTGTATCACCTCTGTTTTCCCATATATCATTGAGAGCAAGCATATTTTCCTGCATCCAAACCCTGATTTCATCAGTACATGACTCAATTTTGGCAATGGGAACCTGGTCACCCTCACCCTGTACAATATACCCATATGATAATGTATTGAGAGTAAATTTGGGTAATTGAAGACAATATTCAAGTATTCTATGGCTTTTAGTCATGGGTATGGTTTGAAAATCAAGCTCTAGAGATATTAACAATTAAATTATACTAGACCACACTGAATAGGCAACTCCGGGATTTGATATAATAATCATATGTATGTATGTATGTATGTATGTATGTATGTATGTATGTATGTATGTATGTATGTATGTATGTATGTATGTATGTGTGTGTATGTATGTATGTATGTATGTATGTATGTATGTATGTATGTATGTATGTATGTATATATGTATGTATGTATGTATGTATATATATATATATATATATATATATATATATATATATATATATATATATATATATATATAGTTTTGGTAGTACTGGAACTCTTTCTTGGTTGTAACTCCGAGTTACAACCAAGAAAGAGTTCCAGTACTACCAAAACTATTACGCTCTGCCACTGCGGTATAGAGCACTGTCTTA
The DNA here is from genome assembly GCF_964340395.1 of Glandiceps talaboti. Classification (NCBI taxonomy): domain Eukaryota; kingdom Metazoa; phylum Hemichordata; class Enteropneusta; family Spengelidae; genus Glandiceps; species Glandiceps talaboti. The sequence goes on along the minus strand of NC_135557.1, from coordinate 12,326,767 downwards.
GCAGATTGATACTCACCGAGTTATATATATATATATATATATATATATATATATATATATATATATATATATATATATTATATATATATTACATTGTATTTGGAACTATATATATATATAATATATATATATATATATATATATATATATATATATATATATATATATTATATATATATTACATTGTATTTGGAACTATATATATATATATAATATATATAATATATATATATATTACATTGTATTTGGTTTTGGATCATCATCATCATCATCATCATCATCATCATCATCATCATCATCATGCATAGATAAAATGATGTAGGCTTGGTGTTTCACTCATTGGACATTATGTTTTTGACACAAAGCTAAACATATTTCAACTCTAAAGTAACAATAACAGAGACACAATAAACACAGCAGGATCCTTTGCCCAGCACATTGAACACTTAAAGCATTACTATTCTTTCTTAGTGCATTAAACACACATGGACTTGAGGATTTTAATGACCGCAATTGTTTATTTTCTAACTGATAATCAACATTTCAACTTGACTACTTCTACATCCCTATTGTGCGAGGTACCTATGTAAATATTCCTTTTGCAATAGAAGTTGTCTGAGGGTGTGTAATAAATGTCATGTTACATGAGTGAAACACTAAGCCAACATCATTTTAGCTGTAACAACTCACACCACTGATGTATCAATCTGTACCATAACTACTGACGGTGCTGCTTTTGCTTATGCCAGACTACTTTATTGCTTTGCAAAGAAACCGTAAAGGTTTATGTGTATGACATTTGTCCCGTGACGAAGCATCTGTATGTGTCACATGTAATATATGACGGTACTTCTTGGCACGGTGATCACCTTGTTATGAAAATAGTACCCAACTTTCATTTCAATCCGTGTGTATCAATACGCAAATGATTACAAAACTTACTAATGTATTATTATGTTTTCGAAATGTATTCTGAGGGTTGATATAGAATGATTAAAATCCTAATGTGTAAATTTTCTGGCTGTCAGTTTTGGTTTTTACAATGTAGCCGTGTACAGCGAAAAGGACTACTTTTTTGAAAAGTGTAGTGCCAGGATCGCACTCTCACATGTACATGTGATTAAGTTTCAAGATGGCGGCACCGTGCAAGCTGGCCTTCTTCTGCATCGTAATAATTGTGCCTTTCGTTGGATGCAGGCGATTTGGTTCCAAAGCCAAGACACTTCACCTAGCACCCGACGGTAATGACCATGAGTTTGGCGCAGGCTACTGGCGGTTTCAGGCGAAGAAAGGTCAAAATTCTGCTGACTTCATCTCGGACACTCTGAGACGAGTTGTTCGAGACACGACAGGATCGACGTCAGATGATGGCACAGCCACAACAAACGATGATATTACAAAGGTGAGACCTGTCTGACAAGATATCTCGACAGTAAACATACATCAGTAAATATATATAATATATATATGCGCTCTACATGGAAATAAAAAGTATTCTCGCCGTTTTCGTTCTAAACGCATCGTGTTTATGAAACCGCTGCACGTCCATACGAACGTCATTACTGTTCGTACCAGGAAGTAACTGACACATCACGGTCGACCGACGATGTAAACAAAAAAATCATATCATGCGAGGGTAACTCATACTGTAATGTCTTCTAAGAAATGTCAGGTTCTTGTAAGCGATATTTTTGGGGGAGTGTCTGAAGGGGTAGCCGTTTTCTGTTTATGAACGAAAAAGAACATAGGGCAGAGAGTGTACATCGTACGTGTATGATGTATGGGAGACACGACCTTCTGCTCTTTAATAACACGCCACATGCAGAGCCAAGGTTTCTCACCACAGTGCTCCAGGCGTTCCACTTGTAGTTCACACAAACTAACATACCCCACGAAGGGCCAAGTGTCGATTGGATTAGGATATCAGTGTGTTAACACTGGTTGTGGCTTTGAGAAATGTGAATGTATCCACGACACTTTCACCGCATGTTTTTGTTATCAACGTGTTCGCACAGTAACGTACTGTTGAACATATGTCACGTACGGTATACTACATGTGTAAGAGCATATACGGTACTTCAAAGTGGCAGACAAGCCATATATGTAATGTATATTATACACAATCACGTGTATATGACATATGATTATGACAGACCCACTTGACAAGTTTTAAGGTTCATTTCGATATTCCATTTGGAAACACAATAAGTATGAATTAAGTAAATATGCATGTCCTCAGAATTTGAAGGCTGTTGATTGTTTATTTAATGATTGGGAATCATTGTCTACTTGGATATGTGTTTGTTTTGATAAGAAATCAAGAAGAAGACAAATAGGTTACACAATGTTTTGCAAAGTGAACCCTCTCGTGTATGTAAACTAGATTTATAATTGTGAAGTACTAACTTGAAGGCAGTAACATCTTAATTCTGATATGGTAGGGTAGATACATGTACTATGGGGAGGGATTGTTGTTGTTGTTGTTGTTGTTGTTGCTGTTGCTGTGCTGTGTTGATTAAGTTGTATTACGTAAAAATGTAGAGTTCAAATTTTCAATGTATTAAAGGCCAATGTTTCAGTCCTAGGTCATTGAATTAGCATTACCTTTTAAAATCAGGATTACACAAGACTATTATTTTTGTTCTTGATGAACTGTTTCTATAGCAACCATTTGACACCAAGATTTTAATCATACTCCAAATTGGCCCTTTTAAGTGTTACATTTGTATGTTTTTAAGAAACGAACTGTAACCATAATGTCATGAACAGTATATGTTTACCTTTGAGGTACTAGCAACAGGTAGGTTTTCAGTCAAGCAGTAGATTTGAAGCCCATTAATAGAAGGGTACCATGATCGATTAATCCTCTTTCTACTGGGGGTTGGGGTGGAGGGTGGGGTGGGGGATGGGGTGTGTAGGTGGGGATGGGGGAGAGGTTTTAACTTTTATACAAAAACTACAAAATGGGAAAGACAGGATTAGTATTAGTAAGTAATGGACATCACATGTTTTACCTGTACTGTGAATGAGAATAATTAAATACCCACTCCAGGTGTGAAAATGGTTTTAGTCAGAGCTGTTCAGTGTTGTAAAAGTATGTTTAGAACAAAAGGTTAATTTCATACTCATATCACCCCCCCCACCCACCCACCCCCCCCCACCACCACCACCACCACCACCACCACCACCACCACCACCACCACCACCACCACCACCACCACCAGGTTCGAGCCCCATCGCTGCTGTTTATTTTCTGAGTGGCTAAAGTCCTTGGGCAAGATTTCAACCATGACTGTGCCTCAGTCAACCCAGCTGTATAATTGGGGACCTGGTAGGATAGAGGTTGCAATGTAAATACTTTAATCCTACATGTCTGCATGTATAGAGGATGCAATAGATTGTATACTTCCCATGGAGTTGAGGAAGTATATACAGGGTCATTCTGCTGCCATTGATCTGTACCAGGGGTAAACATTATGAGTGCCTTGAGCTCGCAGGAGGAAATGCACATTATAAAATTGCATTATTGTTATTATTACTTGTAACTGGGGAGGGAAAAAAGGTTTCCTTTACAAAATTTGAAATGCACAAATTCAAAATATTTGAAAATTTTTGAGACACACAAAAAGAAATCCAAAGGAACTGGTGCCAGTCTAAGGGAAATCTCACTCCAGGAAATAAAAACATTTTCATAACAAAGAACACTAAAGGTTAAAAAGAGAGTTTTAATTTAGGTGTTTTTTGTCAACCTAGACTGTAAGATACTTTTACAATATACATGCTGTTGCTCAGAATGTTGTAGCTTACATATTTTTGGCAACCAAGTGAAAATTATGCAACCAAGCAAAAATTATGTGATGTGAAATCATGAAATGACTCTCTCAGTCTCACCAGAACCCAACGTTTATGACAATACTATTTTCTAGAGTGGTGTTACCTTTAAATGCCCATTTCGGCCTGGGATTAAACATTTCGGAATGAAAAGAAAGTGCCTTGCAGAATTGTACAAAATGTTAGTCCAGAACACAAGAATCATCCCATGTATTATCATCATAAATGGTACTGATAATGCGGTGCCCCAGGACTGAAACATAAGCCTTTAAATATAGTTCCATATGCCATCCAATTAATTAGTGAAAACCTTGTAAAAGGCTTCACTTTGGTCCACAAGGCCAGACATGGATTACATCATTATCGAGTGATATGAATATCTAACTAAGGCAGTGAAATTAGAATAGGAAATGTGAAACGATCGTGACTGTTTGATCTTTTGATCAATGCTATTAATTATTCATTTCAGTGTCTGCATTTCTATTCTGTTTGATTCATGGAACATAAATACTGTAACAGTAAACCTGTACATTATTGGTAAAGGCTTATTTTCATTTCTTTCACTAGAAAACAAAACGCAAAAATAAATTGTGACTAAAATTGCTGCTTGAACACAATGTAGTTGTCTGGTAGTTAATTAAATTCGTTTTTTTGAGGCCTACAAAATGTACTTCGTCTAAAAAAAATTGTATGTTTCCCTTGTGATGGCACGTCATACAAGTCTATAGTTAATATTCATTAGGAGAATTTAATGAATCATGCATGGTGTCAGAACTATACATGTATTGTACAGTTTAAGAAACAAACGAATCAAATATCGTGATATGTTCATGATATTCTACATGTATGTGATTGGACAATATTAACGTCAGCAATCAAGTTCTTGACCCCAACGCATGGTCATTTGTGAAAGCCTGCAACTAGCTTTAAAGCCACATTTGGGATCCGATATCTCTTTGATTTAAAAGTTAAGACATTATTACTGTAAGACTTGAAGGATTTTGCAATATATCTACATGTAATTGATAAATATGGATTATATAGATTAATTCAACCTGAGTGTGGTCTCTTGAAATCCATACATACACTACTTCAGCTGCTGCAGGTACTTCTTACTATCCAAAACAAAACTATTGCCTTGACAACACTACCCAACTACTGATAATTAACGACTCCTAATAATCACCTGTACACTGTAATCAAAAACACGCGATAATTTGAGTCCCCAACAAGTCCATGAGGCTTGCTTCTGTTCAATCTGAATGCGAGTTTCTGAAGTTTTATGTGTGTCTTTACTCTTAGACTCGGGTTAAGTCTAGAGTATCGTGCCCTTGACGGCCCTGGCCGAAAATAATAAATGTGAACTCGCTGTCATGCTGAGCATGTGACAATACAAGACCACGGTGAAAACTGTGAAACATTTCCAGGTCATTCTCATTTAAAATATAGGCAAACAAAATTAGGGGCGTTTTAACTCTTTTTTTTTTTCTCACTAATCCAAGATTGTGGTTTGGGGGATTTGAAATCACCCGTAATCCAATTTATTTGTTTACTTTCCCTGTTGGCAACAGGTTTTGTATGTCAGTGTTTTGATGTCGGAAGGTGTATGTGGTTTGACTCTGCCTCTGTGATTATAACAGTAGGTCTAGAGTTCAAATGTGACTCATCTGTTAAAATAAAACATGTCTCATGAGTGAAACGCTAAGCTAACCCCATTTTGTGTGGTGAAATTGCAGAGTGCAAACGTAGGAAGCTAAAGACATCAAAATTCCCCCTGCTGCGATAAGTGTTACCACAACGTGATTCACCACCAAATGCTTTATATTACATGAATGTAGTCAATAACTAAGGGAGCACTCTTAAGTAACAATGCACACCTCAGCTGACTTCAGCTGACCTTTCATTTGATATGCAGAACACATCTCAGTTGACCTTAAGTGACCTTGTTGTTAGGCTGTTGTGAAGGAAGGGAACAAAGGAAGACGTATAATGAATGCAGACAATTATTGAATGTATAGAGGTGGCCCATTTACATGTACATGTACTTGTGTGTGTTTTCTGCTTATACTTGGTGATTGATTACTTTGCTATTGTTTAGCTAATATTGTCTGTATGTTAAGTCTTGTCGTTAGTTTATTGGGTATGGATATCAGTACTAACTCTAATAGGCAGATTGATTAACTTAAACCCCAATGTTTGAATCCTGCGGCTTAGGATTAGTACTACTGTTATCAGTGGCGCTGTGATGATAAAATTGGATCACACTTTTGTTCAAGACAAACATTTTTTATAAGTGCTATACAATGGTTTTTCACACCCAAATTTTAAACCTTGTCTATCCTGTGCATGTTTTTTTTTACTAAGGTTGTAGAAGCCCTTGTTGAACAATTAATCCTGTGTATGGTTTTTCGCTAAGGTTGTAGAAGCCCTTGTTGAAAAAATCTAGTGTATGGTTTTTTGCTAAGTTTGTAGAAGCCCATGTTGAAAAATTAATCCAGTGCATGGTTTTTTGCTAAGGTTGTAGAAAGCCCTTGTTGAACAATTAATCCAGTGCATGGTTTTTTGCTAAGGTTGTAGAATGCCCTTGTTGAACAATTAATCTAGTGCATGGTTTTTTTGCTAAGTTTGTAGAAGCCCTTGTTGAACAATTAATCCAGTGCATGGTTTTTTGCTAACGTTGTACAAAGCCCTTGTTGAACAATTAATCTAGTGTATGGTTTTTTGCTAAGTTTGTAGAAGCCCTTGTTTAAAAAATTAAAAGCCACATAATCCTTGTTTATGCTGAGGGTATAAAATCCTTTTACAATTATTACTCATTTTCATATGCATATTTTTTCTGTTGTTTGCTGAAGGCTTTGGTGTTAGTACTCTGGTGACTAATAGTCATGCATTATTTGTCTTTACTGAGGTTTCCAGAACCCTTTTGTTAATCATATAGTGGTTTTGTTTCCATGGTTATAGAACCCTGTTATCATGATCTCCATGGAGATGATCATAGTAATCGTAACTTGTATCATTTATGAACTGGACTAAGTGGCAATAATGTGATGTTTTTAACTAAGATTGTAAAACTCTTTTTTACTGCTATTAGCTGTATTTGCTTATTTTGTGCTTCGTAGGTTTTCAGCCAATATAAAGGCCCATGATTCATAGCCAGGTTCTCACTTTAGTGCTGTCTTATGATTGGAGGCTGTCGTAAGGAACTTCTTTTGTCTTGGCTCAACATTTTTCTGATAACTCTCCCAGACAACTTTTTAAGTTTGAACTGACAAGATTATTACAATCATTCTAATTGTAACTATTACATACTTTCAATTTTCCAGTTTGAACTGACAGATGATCACCATAACGAAATGATAGTACATTGGGCAGGCGCTAATAGTGATGTCATCGTAGCGTTAACCAGACAAATGGAGGCTGATGAGACGTCTTCAAGTCAGGTCTACTTCTCGTACGATTATGGAGCCACATTCCAAAAAAAACAGAGGAGTGAGCACGCCGGTGATGTAATCAAACTGAGTACCGGAAGTGCTGCAGTTGTGGACAAGTTTTATCACAGTGAAGCTGATAATAGTAGGGTAAGTAAAAACACAAGTATTTGTAGCTATCGCTGAAATGTCTCCATACGGTGCATGAGTGCGCATTTTTGTGAGCAGCGCCAGTCTTATAGAACAGTATACCACTTGAACTTCGTTCTTCGTCAACTGTCGATAAATTCACGAAGGACATCAAGTCACATCTGTTTGCAAAAGCTTTCTCACACTTTTTACACTGATCTACTATTATTGTTCCTGTTCAGTGCCATAACACATTACAATGTCGTATTGGATTTTGACGCTATACAAATTCTTTTTGATTGATTGATTGATTGATTGATTGATTGATTGATTGATTGATTGATTGGTTGGGCGATTGATTGATTGGTTGGTTGATTTCCTGAAACTGTTTTGATAGATATGAATGTTAATATTGTATACCCTGAACATTATGACATAGGTACCAGAGATACACACACACTAGTGGTATTTGCAATGCAGGGCAATACCCGGAAACATTATAATATGCAAATTATATTCAAATGAGGGCACAAACATTTAATGTACATGATCAGCATATGGATAAATATTTTTTATAAAAAATGAACACATTAGATAAACTGTACAGTTGTGCTTCACGCCATTGGCACTACAACTACCGACATTGAAGCATTGATAAATGGAACCTGTTACAAATAGGTAAAGTAAACAATTGAATTGGATTACTAACACTTGAGTCAGTACAGACTTGGAAATATGTTTCATCGTTTGATAAGAACATTTGTATGGCCTCTTTACATAATAGTTCACAGTTCACAAACAAATTTGAAGTTCCTCGTAATTCATGCACACATAAAGAGACCATAAAACAGTTCTTATCAAGCCTTGATATGTAATAGAAATCGCCGCTGTTCCAACCTGCTGTGCCAAGTGTTATTAATCCAATTTATTTGCTTACTTTCCCTGTTTGTAACAGGTTCCATTTGTCAATAGTCCGATGTCAGCAATTGTAATCCAATTCATTGTGTTTACTTTCCCAGTTTGTAGCAGCTTCTGTATGTCAATGCTTTGGTGTCAACAGTTGTATTTGAAAGATACTTTGAATTAATGAAGGTCGTCCTAATAGGTGTACAATTCACGAGATGTTATAATTTAGGTCAATAGAATAGTGGGAAAATTATAGATAGGAACAACTAGTCAAGGTGTTTTGTAAATGTTGAATAACGTTGTAACAGCTTGACTGGAATTTGATCAAATTCAGGATAAGTAAATCTTATGTTTCATGAATGGTAACCATGGCAACAATGCATATTGAAATAAATCAACGTTAATTCAATATTATGTTAGTATAGAAATAGTGCTAGTAAATTACATTAATTGAATAATCATGGAAAGATATGAAAAAAAACAAATTAATATTGATATTGTAATTTGTTCTACGACATAATTTGAAAAAAATTACGGAAAAGAGTATGAATTATATATGTGTAAAAGTATGAAAAAAAATATATTGATAATGAAGATAGTAAAACCTTTTTGGTGTAACCATGGTAACACTTCAATTTAGTGAAACACTGAAAGATCTGAAAAATAATGTAATATTATTGATGTTATGTAGTTTAGCTAGTAATTATTGATTTATAAAAAATATGGAAACGTCAATGAATTATATAATTATGTTATGACGTTAGTAAAACCTAATTTTGTGTAACCATGGAAACATCAAATTATAATGAATAATATCAATGTTTAAGCACAGTAGTAGTAAAAAAATAATTTGGAAAAAAAAGTGGTGAAATTTATTCATTATAGATATGAAAAAATGATTAATATTCATTAATAAGGTAGTGTAACTTAATTTGGTGTTACTATGGTAACACTCTTGTAATATAAATAAATGAAATATATGAAAAATATTGATATTGATTTAGAAGATATAATTAATATTTAATTTGGTGTTACCATGGTAATATCTTAAGGCACAATTGAAAATTAATGAACATCCTGTCTGAAGTGCTAAATTAATTGGAATAAAAACTAAAATTGTGTATTGGCACAGGAATTGAATTGATCTGTTTTGCACTATACAGCCTTGACAAACAACCTAAATTTGATTTTTGTCTCATTTCCCCATTTCAAGATAAACATCAGTACATTCCATGGAAATACTTAGATTACATACGTATGTACACTTGAGATGTTTCTGTTATTAGGAAATACAACAAGTGCAATATACATGTACTGTACAAATAAGTGCAATCTCCAAATATAGCATTGATGTTTCATTTGTTTAAGTCATATCACAGAAATACAACTACTGACACCAGACTGTTAAGGACCGGAACCTGTTACAAACAAGGAAAGTAAACAAACCAATTGGATTAACAACATTTGACACAGCAGGTTGGAACAGCAGAGACTTGTATTACATTTCATGGTTTGATGAGAACAGGTTTATGGCCTCTTTATGTGTACCTGAAATGCCAGGGAACTGGAAATTTGTTTGTGAAAACGAACTATTCCGTAAACATACAACTGTTCGTAGCAAATCATGTACATTGTAATGTTTACTTTCAATATGCTGTTCAGTGCCAAATTATGAATACAATTCAGTTGTTTACTTTCCCTGTTTGTAACAGGTTCCCTTTACCAACGGTCTGATGTCAGTAGTTGTAACACATGTGAAAAATAATATTTCACTTAATTGAAGTAGCTCAATAAAATCTGTAAGGCCTAAAAAAAAGAAAAAAAATTGTTTGATTCCAGTTATCCGACCCCACATAGTTTTTCACTGCCGACCCAGACATCAACTTAAAAAGACAATATAAACCTGTTCTTCCAATCTGTTATGGCTGTACATCTGATGAGAAGAAACCAATAACACAGAGACCATATGACCATACCTGAACTAGACACTCACACACGGAAAAAAAATTTGAAATACTACCTACTCCACCTATTCTAAAATTGACCCTAATCGGAACCATGATACAGTTATTTTTTTAGGCCTAAACTAGAGTATATGATTTCAATTTGACTCCAGCGATATATATTCAATGAAAATTGACATCAATAATTAGGCTGTGTATATGTTAATTATTGGTTCAATGCTTTTAATTGTTATTTGTTATTGTTCAGCACTTGTGAATATTTGTAATAATGGAAAGGGTGCTATAGAAAATAAATAAATGTAGTATCCAGCAGTAGTTAATACACAGAGCTCATAATTAACTGTTTTCTTTGGTAGTCCTCCTAGTGGGCTACCATAGTACCAATTTCAGAAAGTGGTAGCCCAAGGATGGTGACCAATAGTCCTATATTTGTGAAATGAAGTGAAAACAGAGTTCCTCTATTGGAAATATGTGAGATATTCAAATATGCCATTTTCTGTAAATCTTCCATCCTTTAAATCATCACATAATCAGTGGTAGCCTAAGTGGGCTACCAGCTACAAATTATGGTAGCCCCATGACAAGAATTGGTAGTCTGTGGGCATGGGACTACTGTTAATTTCGAGCCCTGGTACACGACAGATTGAAAGTGTGATTGCATTGTGTTGGGGTCGCTGATTTTAGTTTGTGGACCCCAAATTATGGTAGCCCCATGATTAGAATTGGTAGTCAGTGGACATGGGACTACTGCTAATTTTGAGCCCTGAAATATGTTTACTCACAAGTGATCCAATATGTTTTCAATGTGTACAACATAATTAATCCTGCTTTTCACAACTTGTAATTTTTTGGTGTACAAACAAATAACCCTTGGGTAGAAAGAGTATAAAGTCATTATAGTTAAAAAAACACAGTTTAAAAAAAATGTTCCAGAGCAGGGTTTGAAATTAGTGGTAGTCTTGTGTCAATTGACTAAAATAATTCCTCCCAAATGACTACCAAATTTTAAAACTGGTTGTCACCATGACTACCAGGAGACACAAAAGAAAGCAGAAGTAAAACCTGTCAAATTGGATGTCGTAGTGTTTGACACATATCCGCCTGTGAAGTACTGCTTAGTACAAACCTTTTATGTTTAAAAAAGGCTTATTATGTGTATACGTGTATTGCTTGTTTCCTCATTCATAAATTATATGTCAACCAGTTAATATGCTGTGTCATGCACAAAGTGTTAGTGGAATGGCCATATACTAATAGATTGTGTGAGTAGCTATGTGACGGATAACATTGCATATGCCAAAACTAGTAGAATGCTGTGGAATTGTGTGTTTATGTCCATGTGTGTGTGTTTGTTTGTTTGTTTAGAAAAAAAATCATTGGAAACAATTCCTGGGACAAAAAAAAAAAAATTGCAGAAAAAAAAATGTATGATTCATCAGAGTGTGACTGTTTTGAAACTTCTAGCTCAGTGAGGTGGAAAGTCGTCAGAAATTGGAGCAGTTTTTATACCTACTTCCTGCTACTGTTTTCACATACACATTCTATATTTAATTCACAGTATGTAGGCACTAAGTTATACAGGGGTACAACCTCATACACATGTACATTTTGAGACATATTCCTTGCTGCATATTAACCCTTTCATTCCTAGAGACGACATTGGAATAAATAGAAACTTGATTGTAAGAACATTTTCTAAAATTTAAGAATATTACTTCATTGGGAAGTAATATTTCTTGAATTCTGGTCTAAAATAAAGTAGATTTTTTTCCAAAAATTACAGAGAAACAAGAATTTTTGTTCAAAAATTTTGGCGGGAAAGTTTCTAGTCCTGAAAGGGTTAAAAGGTATTTGTAGTGACGTAGTGTTAAAGTACATACTGGACCATCACTTTAAATTGATTCGACTGATACCTGGTATTAAGATATAATGTATTAAAGATTTAATCATTTAATTTATTATACATGCGTGGCTGTGTTTTTTCAGAAATGTCAAAGAAATCCCTTCTGTGCAGTCAAATGTTTTAACAATGCCAGAAGACATTTTGTAATGTCATAGAAGTCATACATCGACATTAACATTATACTCACGTACAATTAAGGTTTATTTTAAATATTTTCACTCATGAAAAAAAAGGATTATAAACTCAGCGTGTGTCATTTTAACATCACACTAAAATCTGATGATTTAACACAGTCTATAAACCTTCAGATTTAAAATGACTATTGAAGAGAAATACTTACAGCACATTATAGGGTAGTGTTCATTGGATCTGTTTGATAACAACCTCACAGAAACTGATAAGAAATTGAACATTATACACTTGATGATAACAAGTTTGATATTTCTTGCTACATCTTGTCTGAATGAACTATTTAAACATACAGCAACTAGACGCAGACTTGTCGGTGCCAATGTTTTGATGTCTGCATTTGATGTCTGCATGGTGGCACATTAGTTCATTTCATGTAGACAAGAAACTGTATTCATTCAATCCTGCTATCTCAACAAAGTGTAGTATGTGTAGTTTCTTATTCTTACTGCATGGGTGTATCAAACAGAGACAGTAAACACTAACATGAAAGGAGCTGTGTTACTGCTACTTTTGTTCTTGGTGGTTAGGTGTATCACAATACTACATTGTTATATGTGAAAAGTCTAGAGAATGTTGTCAAGTGGCTATAACAGTTTTATACCAGGATATAAAGGTGTGTGTTTATGGTCAGCCTTCAGTGTTTTTTCGCTAAAAGTTGGTTTGGAGTGGTTAGATGTATCAACACAATAACATTTTATGTGAAACGTCTAGAATGTTGTCAACAAGTGCTTATTACACCAAGGGGTCGGGCTATTACATTGTGCATTGGGGGAGGTGGGGTTGTAAAGATGGCCAACCTCAGTGTGGTTGCCAAGGTTTGACAGTTTGGTTTGGAGTACATGTAGTTAGATTTGATAATATGACATGTACATGTAACCCTCTTTCAACTGGGGGTGGGGGTTGGGGAGTGGGGGGTGGAGGTGGAGGTGGAGTCCATACCAGGAATGACAAGTTACAGTTTTACCTTCCTTCCAAGTCTAATATTGCTTTTTTAATTATTTTATATTTCAACAGTATATCTTCACCGATGTTATACATTGTGAGATCTGGGTGACAAGAGATATGGGTAGGAGTTTTCAGAACGTTCGTTTACCAGATGGTTTCTGTCCCACCATGCTGTCGACCCACGCAACAGATGTAAATATCGTGTTGGGGATGAGTGACAAGGATCCCAGAAAACAGGTAAGTTGAAATGAGGGCGCTATTCACACCGACAGGAAAAATGTAGGTTGATAACTGCTTGCAGAGTTTGTTGTCTGTTGATATTGTTGTGATCACTAGAGGGCGCTATTCAAACTGACAGGAAAAGTGTAGGTTGATTACTACTTGGAAGAGTTTGTTGTCTGTTGATATTTTTGTCACCACTAGAGGGTGCCCTTCAGCATGGAAAATTTGTAGCTTTACTGTACATATGACAAACAAACATATCTTGTTTTTAAGTACAGTGTTTTTTTTTCTTCTAACTTTACAGCTGTGGAAATCTGAAGACTTTGGTTTCAGTTGGCATCAAATGCAGGAAGATGTTAAAACATATTGGTGGTAAGTAATGACAGTGGGTAGTCAAGGTTTTAGTTCATTACGATAGACACAAACTAAAACTATTCCTGTGACAAGTTGATATAAGATATTGAATGGGGCGTTGGTTTCAGTGAACTCTGCAGCTTCATCATAACTGTGTATCTGTTTGGATACGGGACATTGTCTCACAATAGGGAACTTGCGATCCAGACTGAGCATGCTCAGAAGCAAAGGACTATGGGATTATCTGTGGTTATTGTAATACCTAATCTGGAGCTACTGATAAAATAAACCTCCCACAATGGTCAGGGTAACTATGAATTGATTATTTGTGGTTACAAACAATGTATCAACATTGTTTACAATACTAATTGATTAATATTTATTATCACATTTCCCATGATGCAACATTCAACATGGCGGGTTTGCAATTTCCCTATTGAGCAAAAAATCCTCCAGGGTGGTGCGCGCACTTTGTTGGTTTTATAGTGATGCCCCTCGATTCTTTTGTCATCATCTATACAGGGGTAGCGAAAACTATGATCCGCCAGATAGAGTGTACATAGAGCGCCAGGAACCCGGTAGAAAGTCATCGGTTATCTACTCCGATAACTACTTTGATTACGGAATGGCTAATTATCTCATCTCAGAGGTTGAAGACTTTGAAGTGCGTGACGAATACTTGTTTGCAACCCGGAAACAGGTATGGCTAGAAAGCAGTGGTAAAGGTCTATGTCCAAAACCAGGAGGGGTAATTTTAGTCTCCGTACATACATGTACGCATACATACATAATATTGTGTACGTTACTACATACATACATGCATGCACGCACGCATGCATACATATACACACACAGACATACTTTACTCCATACCGATGTACATACATTCATGCATGCACACATACATACATACATGCATGCATACATACATACGTACATACGTACGTACATACATACGTACATACGTACGTACATACATACATACATACATACATACATACATACACACACATACATACACACACACACATACACACACACACACATGCATGATTACTCTTCAATTTTATGCTAGATTGGTTGACTGTAACATGCTCACAGAGCATCTATTAAACTGTCGTTTTAGAGAGTATTGCAGATTTTTTATCTCCTTATGCTGGACAATTTGATTACAAGTGCGAAAATGAAGTCAGCTATTGCGTTGATGCTTATGTTACACTGTGCGATCATCCCATATGTATAAGAACTATGATGAGTGTATGTTTTGTATTACAGACATTGTTTGGCAATAGACAAAACAACTATACACTAACATTACTGGTATCACATGAAAGAGGACCATTTGAAGAGGCAGAGTTCCCATCCAGACTTCTAAGTTTGGTAAGTTGCTTTACTACTCATACTTACTGTTTACCAATTCTTGTCAAACAAAATTAAGAATGGGGACAGCGTGATACATGTAGTCAATACATAGCTGCCGTACAAGAAACCCTAATAATTTGAACCTTGTAAAGCCAAATATGGTTCCAAAACTTCAATATGGCTGCCCAAATTCAATATGGCAGCCGAAATTCAATATGTCTGCCGACATTCAATATGGCTGCCCAAATTCAATATGGCTGCCCAAATTCAATATGGTTGTAAGCAGTGTGTGAACTTAAGGGGAAATGACTACTGGTCATAAGGACCGACATGTAGCAAATACTGCTGGTCCTTAAGGAAAACTGCTGGTCCATACTCAATGCAGTCCATGTTCACTACCTGTATCTACACCCCTCCC
This sequence comes from Glandiceps talaboti, assembly GCF_964340395.1. Taxonomy (NCBI): domain Eukaryota; kingdom Metazoa; phylum Hemichordata; class Enteropneusta; family Spengelidae; genus Glandiceps; species Glandiceps talaboti. Next base: position 12,311,113 of record NC_135557.1, on the reverse strand, counting down.
CCATTTACAGACTAAATGATTTTGAACTTTAATATGATACAGCATATCTTTAGATATAAAAGTAAAAGAGAGTACAACGAATTGTTCACTATCCACTATTATTTCATAAAATTTCCACTCACAGAGTCAAAAGTAAATTTTGGATTCCCAACCAAGTAATTTTTGACTCTGTGAGTAGAGATTTTCTTTTGTAACTATGAACCCAGCTAGAGACTGCATATTCATTCTGTTCTTATAGACTATAGTGGTCTGAGACTGAATGTATTCATTCCACCATAGAAATACAGATCCATAGATTGTAGATAATATGGGTGAATGAATCAATAAATCTACATTATCTGCAATCTCTAAGAGATCACAGTCCTCTCCTTCCTCTCTGTACGATTCACTAAATTCTGAATCACATAATCCAAAGTCAGATTCATCGTCTGTGGCAACAGCTGATGTAGCTTTCCAACTCTTATCGAACGTAGACCCACACATTCACATCATAGCAGAAAGTTTTATCGTGTAACTATCCCTCTTGAAAACTGTGTATTTGCTTTATTTCAATTTCCATCCACTCAGTGACACGGGGCGGTTTCGTCTTCCTTCGGTCTTTACATATGTAATGAAGCCCCCATAAAGCCCTACCCGTATACCCTACCGTGGTGTATTGAGTATCGTCTCTGACTGTTTGTGTAAGAAATCTGACCATGATGAAGAGAATGGCTAAACATGTCTTAAAGTGCGAGTTTTTTTGACGTGGGAACGTGATATGGTAACTGTACTATAATGTGTCATCCACTATGTACCCGTGTTTGGCATGATGCAGTAATTTTCCAGATACAACAATGGCAACAAAAATGCAACATTTCTAAGTCTACACGTTGATTACAACATGACAGGACGTACATTATCATATGTACTGGAGATATCTTACGAAGTGTACCTGCCTTCTTTATCAGTTAAAACGCCATTTTCGATCGCGGCAACAGACATGGGGAACTCCGGTAAATTGATCGGGAAACCCAATAACATTTACCGGCTATACCAGCCTTTAAAAAACAGTGTATGTTTCGTCTTTTTCTTCGGAAGCTCATTGCCGCCTTCTAAATATCGCCACATACTTTATAAATTCAACGTGGAACTGTCTCAAACACGTTAAAAGTTTCATACACTTCGAGCAGTAAACTTTACAACAATGATTAAATGAGTACGATATCATGGCGGAAAAAGACGTATGCGCTGAATGCGTAAAATGAGTCTGAATGTCTAAGACGCAGATGATTAGACGCTGCATGCTACGTCATGTAGACATGATATCAACATTGGCAACAACACGTAGCGAGCTAGCTCTGTGCCGCTTGACTTGAACGAGATGTCGAGAGTAAAATAGGTAACACAAGATCAGATTCATGTAGGTGAAATTGGATATATCTTTGAATAAATGTTATTATTTACTCCAAATTTCAATCGGTCATAAGGACCGATACGTTGTTGTAATTCTGAAAAACCGTCGGTCCGAACGGAAATCTGTTGGTCTCGGGCCGAAGGACCGGCGTTAATTTCGCACGCTGGTTGTAAGGCTTAGCGACCCAGACTCTCATTGTGGGCTACACACACCTAACAAAAATCTGGGGCATAAAGTTGTCATCTGTTGTAAGGAGCAACATGGGAGCTGGCCAGGTTTGCAACAAGTGTCTGCCTGTGTACGCAAACAGTTAATCAAATTGACTTTATTCAATGTTTTACTCGTAGGATTTCTACATAGCTGATGCCACAGAACACCAAGTATTTGCTTGTGTCAACCATAATAAAAGTGAAGGAATCACACACTTGTACATATCAGAGTCAGCTGGTGTGAGGTTTTCGCTCTCTCTGGAAAACATTGTCTATTTCAGTCCTGAGGGTGCTGGCAAAGACACCTGGTTAAGGTTTGTGAATATGTACATTTTAACAGAAACCCCCCCATAAGGGAAGGTAACATCATGCTTTTGTCTGTCCATCTGTGTCTGTGTCTGTGTCTGTGTCTGTGTCTCTGTGTCTGTCTGTGTCTGTGTCTGTGTCTGTGTCTGTGTCTGTGTCTGTGTCTGTGTCTGTGTCTCTGTGTCTGTTTCTATCTGTGTCTGTGTCTGTGTCTGTGTCTGTGTCTGTGTCTGTGTCTGTGTCTGTGTCTGTGCCTGTGTCTGTCAGTTAACACAATATCTAAAAAATTACTGCTCCAATAATTCTTATGAAAATTGCCCCATGTATATGTTATGGTAATTGCAATAACTGATTATGTTTTTGTACAAAGCATATGTATATTAAAGAGTAATTTGCATAAATAATGGATTTTGATCACTGAGCAATATCTTAAGAATTAACCCTTTTGTGACTCGGTTTCTGTCATTGTATGTGATTATGCTCAATATAGGGTATCAGACTTTAAACTTCAAGGCTTCATCTGACACTTAACTTAGGACATAGTTTAGTGAGAAGTAAGTACACATGTTTGGCTATTATGCAAATGACTCACTAATATGCATATTTTTTTTTACTTCCATTTCAGCTACTATGCAGATACTCCCTTTGCTGATATCCACA
>NC_135557.1:12293545-12306045 GCF_964340395.1 Glandiceps talaboti | reverse complement strand
GTTCGGAATTTGGTCAAATGCACACCTGGGAGATAATACAAGTTAATCTGTCCTCCGTTCTCGGTAAGCTGTTATAATGGTCAGTGTGTTTGTTAAGGGTGTGTAAGTAGGTAAAGCCTATATCTGAATTACCCTGTCATTTTACCAGGGTTTCTTACCAGTGTTTTTGTTAAAGGCGGTAAGTAGGTAAAATCTACTGGCGTTCCCCAGTCATTTTACCAGGGTTCCCTACCAGTGTTTTTATTAAGGGCGGTAAGTAGGTAAAATCTGCCGGAATCACCTTATAGACTATATTGTGGTAAATCACCAGTCATTATAGCCCTGTAAATTGACCTCAATTTATTGATATTACCCTGTCAACAGTACATGTATTATGATAGGTTATATTGACCACTTACAAACATTATCAACCAATTATTTTAGACTTTTCATCAATATTATCCTCAATGTATTATTAGTAGTATATTACTTTGTTAACAGACTATAGAATATGCTAGTCTATATGATATTGACCTTATGCATGTATTATTAACCTATCATTATTTCATTCCCATTATTTCATGTCAGGTGTTTTTACTATTACCCTATCAGCAGACACAAGTCATGATATGCTATATTGATGTAACAATTGACCATTATTGCCCTTCCATTCAATTGTTTATTACCAATCTTGCCCTTTCATTCAATTGTTTATTACTAATCTTGCCCTTTCATTCAATTGTTTATTACCAATCTTGCCCTTTCATTCAATTGTTTATTACCAATCTTGCCCTTTCATTCAATTGTTTATTACCAATCTTGCCATTTCATTCAATTGTTTATTACCAATCTTGCCCTTTCATTCAATTGTTTATTACCATTATTGCCCTTTCATTCAATTGTTTATTACCATTATTGCCCTTTCATTCAATTGTTTATTACCAATATTGCCCTTCCATTCAATTGTTTATTACCAATCTTGCCCTTTCATTCAATTGTTTATTACCAATATTGCCCTTTCATTCAATTGTTTATTACCAATCTTGCCATTTCATTCAATTGTTTATTACCAATATTGCCCTTTCATTCAATTGTTTATTACCAATATTGCCCTTTCATTCAATTGTTTATTACCAATCTTGCCCTTTCATTCAATTGTTTATTACCAATCTTGCCTTTTCATTCAATTGTTTATTACCATTATTGCCCTTTCATTCAATTGTTTATTACCATTATTGCCCTTTCATTCAATTGTTTATTACCATTATTGCCCTTTCATTCAATTGTTTATTACCAATATTGCCCTTTCATTCAATTGTTTATTACCAATCTTGCCATTTCATTCAATTGTTTATTACCAATATTGCCCTTTCATTCAATTGTTTATTACCATTATTGCCCTTTCATTCAATTGTTTATTACCAATATTGCCCTTTCATTCAATTGTTTATTACCAATATTGCCCTTTCATTCAATTGTTTATTACCAATCTTGCCCTTTCATTCAATTGTTTATTACCAATATTGCCCTTTCATTCAATTGTTTATTACCAATATTGCCCTTTCATTCAATTGTTTATTACCAATATTGCCCTTTCATTCAATTGTTTATTACCAATATTGCCCTTTCATTCAATTGTTTATTACCAATATTGCCCTTTCATTCAATTGTTTATTACCAATATTGCCCTTTCATTCAATTGTTTATTACCAATATTGCCCTTTCATTCAATTGTTTATTACCAATATTGCCCTTTCATTCAATTGTTTATTACCAATATTGCCATTTCATTCAATTGTTTATTACCAATATTGCCCTTTCATTCAATTGTTTATTACCAATATTGCCCTTTCATTCAATTGTTTATTACCATTATTGCCCTTTCATTCAATTGTTTATTACCATTATTGCCCTTTCATTCAATTGTTTATTACCAATATTGCCCTTTCATTCAATTGTTTATTACCATTATTGCCCTTTCATTCAATTGTTTATTACCATTATTGCCCTTTCATTCAATTGTTTATTACCATTATTGCCCTTTCATTCAATTGTTTATTACCAATATTGCCCTTTCATTCAATTGTTTATTACCAATCTTGCCCTTTCATTCAATTGTTTATTACCAATCTGGCCCTTTCATTCAATTGTTTATTACCATTATTGCCCTTTCATTCAATTGTTTATTACCATTATTGCCCTTTCATTCAATTGTTTATTACCAATATTGCCCTTTCATTCAATTGTTTATTACCAATCTTGCCCTTTCATTCAATTGTTTATTACCAATCTGGCCCTTTCATTCAATTGTTTATTACCAATCTGGCCCTTTCATTCAATTGTTTATTACCAATCTGGCCCTTTCATTCAATTGTTTATTACCAATATTGCCCTTTCATTCAATTGTTTATTACCAATCTTGCCCTTTCATTCAATTGTTTATTACCATTATTGCCCTTTCATTCAATTGTTTATTACCAATATTGCCCTTTCATTCAATTGTTTATTACCATTATTGCCCTTTCATTCAATTGTTTATTACCATTATTGCCCTTTCATTCAATTGTTTATTACCAATATTGACCACAAATGTTTTTATTATTACCCTTATTATTATCAACAGGGGATCCATGTACACAACCTGATGATTACAAGCAGTGGTCCCCAGGTGAAGAAAGACCTGGTGAAACCAGTGAATGCTTAATGGGTAGCAAGCAAACATTTGAAAGACGTATTGCCCATGCTATCTGTTTTAATGGTGAAGACTATGACAGGCCGATTTCAGAGACTTCTTGTGCCTGTATTAGGGAAGACTTTGAATGGTTAGTACAAGGGTGGGAAGGGTGATGGGTAGGGATGATGATGGTAGGGTGGGAGGGTGGGGGTGCAAGTACAATACTGTTGAAAAGAATGGTTAATGTATACACTTAGAACATTGGTCTTTCATGGGCTATATAAAACCAATAAGGATATGAGTGGTAATTCTTGGTAATTAGAGAGAGAGAGAAATGATTTGATGGAAAAAATCAAGCTTGAAAACTAGGTTTGAACTGTAGTTGATTTCATATACTATCAAAAATATATTGAACACATATTGCCTGGCCATGAGGGCTATAGCACCCGTTTATTACACCAGAGGGACTGTGCGTTACCAGAATCACATGCTATTTCCCGAGGCCAAAGGCCGAGAGAAATAGCATGTGATTCGGGTAACTCACAGTCACAAGGGGACTAATGAACGGGTGCTATAGCCCGAATATAGGACAGGCAATATGTGTTTTATAATATACCTCGTTCTCTTCTCGTGAGGTCGGCAGATGACATCATCAGAAGCTGCCATTTTGACCTGCTGTGAACTCGCGGTGGTCACGTGACCATGTAATAGTTGATGGAATATTCCCCTAGGGAAATAGTCATTCTATTTTCCTATCACGTGACTGATTCTAGTGAATCATGGCACAGCATTATCACCAGCTATATTATAAAAATTTTTATAACAGGTCCAGTCTGTTTGCAATACTCCACTTGAACATTGATCCTCCACGGGGTCTATGACCTGAAAATGTAACTATTGATTTAGTAAAGTCACATGATCTCCTGTGTTTTGCATGTTAGTGACTTTGGATTCAAGTTAGCACCATGGGGTTACCAGTGTCAACCAGATGAAGAGAGTACCATTGATCCGTATGCTATACCACGACCCTGTCCTGAAGGTACATTTTACAGGCGAACTAAGGGGTGAGTAGCAATAACATTGATTAAATTTTATATTCTATACCATAATGCCATCTCTCAGATATATTTTGTAGATAAACTAAGGGGTAGGAACTATCTCATGGTACACTATGGATTAGTATGCTATACCACGACCCTGTTCTGAAGTTAACAATGTACATTTTACAGGTGAAGTAGCAACAATCTTATGATGCTCTATAGAGCTTTATAATGCATCATGTTCATATAGCCTTCAGTGATTGGCTTAGATCGTATCACATGGTATGGACTATTGACCCATAATGACCTCAATTTGCATATAGGGGCACTATTCATGTTCTATTTTCCCTAGGGCAATATAAATGTAGCCTGGAAGTCACTTATCAGGGATTTGCTCGTAGAGAGAATATGTACCTGAGAATGTGATGTGTTATAAAAAAACTTATTGCCTGGCCTTATTCGGGCACTAGTTGACATCATATTACCCCTCATGCTGTTATGCATGTAGCACCCATTTTCCCTCGCTTTCAGCCTTGGGAAATAGTTACTGCATATAATGATCTTTGGGGTAATAAACATCTACTAGTGTCCTCCTAACCAGGCAATAAGTTTATAATATTTCATACCTTGACCCTGTCCGAAAGGTATATTTTATAGGTGAACACACTGTATATTGTACCCTGTCCGGAAGGTATATGTTATAGGTGAACACGCTGTATATTGTACCCTGTCCAGAAGGTATATGTTATAGGTGAACACACTGTATATTGTACCCTGTCCGGAAGGTACATGTTATAGCTGAACACACTGTATATTGTGTCTTATTTCTCAGATATCGTAAAGTGTCTGGTGATAGTTGTACTGGTGGTCGGGAGAATATGTTTGAGGCAGACCAGGTTTCTTGTCCGGTGACTGGTAAGCTACAATTCTCTGCAAACATTGTACTGTTACAATAACCACAGATAATCCCATAGTCCTTTGCGTCTGAGCATGCTCACTCTGGATTGCAAGTTCCCTATTCTCTGCGAACATTGTACTATTAATGTCACTCAATGTGCCCTCTAAATTTTGTTGTTGGGAGTCAAAATGATAAAAAAACTGGGATATCTTGTGAGTCAGCACATAGTAAGAGATAGGGGAACACCAAATTTTGGTGCGTCACTAGGAATTGCGTACTTCAGTGGTGTGTCAATTTGGTTTATAGGGCATACTGATGTTGCTATGGCTACAACGTGCTATTACAACGATGATATCTCCCATCTCAGGAATCAATAGGAGAGTAAAATAGAGATACTTTGGAATGGTAAGGTAGGAAAGAATAAGATGAAATGAATCAATGTCACATTGGTTTCTAACTTACCTATACCGTTCTAAAGTAATCATACAACACTATCCTGTATCCCTGTAGTACCTGTTTGTTTGACTTGTTTTGTTTTAGTGACTTATCATAACATTACACAATTTGCAAATATGAAGCGTTAATAATTAAATATGTTCTGTTTTGTCACTCTCAGAGGAGCCAGAGTTCTTGCTGTATGCCATGCGTACTGAGATTTGGCGTTATATTTTGGGTGACAACCGTGCAGAGAAGTTACCTTTGAGAGGTCTGGAGAATGCCATTGCTGTTGACTTTGATTACCTTGACAACTGTGTGTACTGGGCTGACATGATGCAGGATGCTATTAAGGTACAACTTCCATTTTCATAAATTATGGGTCCTTGAGTGTCATCTAATGATTTTACATCACCTACAATTACGTGTGATTTCAGAGAAACATTAAGTTGATCTTGTGTCTTTATAGGGTATCTTTGCTATGGACCATTGCATTATGGAAGTCAGCAGAAGTAATATATTCATGGTTGTACAATGAATATTCATGAGAGATGTTTTAATTTGCAGGGGATAAGCAGTCTGGAGTCATGCATATTCATTGTGCAACCATGAATATATTATGTCTGCTGACTTCCATCATGCGACAGTCCGAAGCAAAGATACTCAATAAATGCATAAGATCAACTTAATGTGTCTCAGAAATGACAAGTATTTGTAGGTGATGTAAAATCATGAAATGACTCTCCAGAACCCATAGTTTATGAAAATTCCATTATTTCCCAAGGGGTTTAATATTCAATCATCATCTACAATATGCGTATGAGGGCAGTACCATATAAATCTGTGTTCACAGGACTGTCATTACCCTCTAAGTGATTACTAGTAGTAACCTGTTGTTCCACAAAGCTTAATGAGGATCCATTTTTCAACTTTATGTGTTTACTTTGATGCTGTGCAGTGGCAGTAAATGAACAAGGCAATGCTTAGTATTTCTATTCTTGCGATATTGGTTTAAACAATTTGAAACAGTAAAAATGTATTGCGTTTTGCTCTTGCAGAGATATTGTTTGAATGGAACAGGTGAACATGAAACCATTGTGTCTGGTCGTCTGGATACTGTGGAGGCCGTTGCATTTGATTGGCTGGCTGATAACATCTACTGGGTTGATTCAGGAGCTAAGAAGATTGAAGTTTCGAGAAAAACTGGTTTGAATCGTAAAATGCTCTTGAATGAAACTCATTCACTGGATAACCCCAGAGCTTTGACACTTGATCCATCAAACGGGTAGGTGTTCACAGTATAGAACAGCCATAGTTGCAGCTAAAGGGTAGATGTCCATTGTATAGAACAGCCACATTTTAAGCTAAAGGGTAGTCTAGCTGCTAGACCGCAGGTTTTCTTCTCAACACTCTGTTCCTGAAAGATGGCATACAATCGAGGGCATATGGGGTGGTGGTACAAGTTGCCAGTTCTGGTAGGGGTGTGAGCCAGTGCTACCAACCCCAGGCCCCATTTTAGACCCATTTTCACCATAAATCTACCCCATTTTAGGCCATTATAGGTTTCTAGAAATTTATACCAAAATACATTTCCCTGAGGAGGCAACATTTTGGGCACAGTTATGATATGGTAAGGGGAAATGGACCACATTTTAGACCAAGCAAAACAAAAAATGAATGCAGATTGAACCTCATTTTAGACTTTCCTGCTCGTAAAAAAAACAGACTCCATTTCACAGCAAAGGGTTAGAAAACTCATCTCCAAAGGGCAAGCACGTACATTATATTTACTAGTCAAATCAGAGGAAAAGCCTCCCCCACCTCCCTCCGGGAGCTTAGCATGACTTTTTTTCTATTACTGATTTCCAGATGGATGTATTGGACTGACTGGGGAAGTCAACCTCACATCCGTAAAGCACATATGGATGGAGAATCCAATGAAATCATTGTTAGTAGTAGTGTTCACTGGCCTAATGGGATCACCATTGACTACCAGTTACAAAAACTGTACTGGACAGATGCCTACCTGGACAGGATAGAATGTATCAACACTGACGGCACCAATAGACAAGTACTTATCAGTGAAGATGTACCCCATCCATATGCTATTGGTGTGTATAAGGTAAGACATTATGAACAGAAACTGAGAGTGTTTTTTAAAGGGGAAACCCACTCCAAGAAATACAGACATTTTCGTAAAATATTGGTTTCGGAGAGTCATTTCATGATCTTACATCACCTATACAATTACTTGTGATTTCAGAGAAACCTGAAGTTTATCTAGTACTTTTGTAGGGTATCTTTGCTATGGGCCATTGCATCATGGGAGTCAGTGGAAATAATGTATTCAATGGTTGAACACTGAATATTCATGAAGTGTATAGCATTTTTGTACTCATGACTGTTCAGTGTTCAACCATTGAAAAATCTGGAAAAATAATGACAATCTGAAAAATCTGGAAAAATCTGGAAAAATAGTGACAATCAGGAGGGCCTGGGTGACTTCGGGATAGTCTGTGGACAAGACTGGAGATTGGGTTGGTGGTGGCCGAACAGTTAGCTTGTACGCCTCTTACCTCAGCAGTCTGGGTTTGAACCCGCCAGTTGACGGCTGGGTTTGATTAAATTTACCACGCTTTAAGTAAGAAGACTGTCGTTCAGTTTGACTCTAGCGTACTATGCAGGTTTTCCCCGGGTACTTCGGTTTCCTCCTGCACTAACAGTGATCCAAAGGAGCTGATAAATGGGACTAGCTCCCATCGGTCATCTGATAAATTGATAAAGAGAAGCCTTAACAGTTCCATAGTGGCCTGATATGTAGCATTCAATATAGCCCTGTCATGTTGTCCGAAAACCTGAATGAATTTCTATAGAATTAAGTGTTTGGTTTGTTTATCAGTTTACTTGGCGGCATGAAAACAAACAAAAACAAAGCTAAGGCAAGATAGGAAAGGTCAGCTTTTGTTTATTTTGTATCCCATATTTTTTTGTATAACTTTTCTTTCCAGAACTACATATATTGGGACGATTGGTACTCTAAAGCTATCCTCAAAGCTAACAAATATGATGGCAGTGGAAAGACGACAGTCTTATCTAATTTAGATTCCGTCATGGATTTAAAAGTTCTTTCAAGATCCTTACAATCAGGTGGGTGTGATATAACCCGTTTGAAGTCAGGTGGGTGTGATATAACCCGTTTGAAGTCAGGTGGGTGTGATGTAGCCCGTTTGAAGTCAGGTGGGTGTGATATAACCCGTTTGAAGTCAGGTGGGTGTGATATAACCCGTTTGAAGTCAGGTGGGTGTGATGTAGCCCGTTTGAAGTCAGGTGGGTGTGATATAACCCGTTTGAAGTCAGGTGGGTGTGATATAACCCGTTTGAAGTCAGATGGGTGTGATATAACCCATTTGAAGTCAGATGGGTGTGATATAACCCGTTTGAAGTCAGGTGGGTGTGATATAACCCATTTGAAGTCAGATGGGTGTGATATAACCCATTTGAAGTCAGATGGGTGTGATATAACCCGTTTGAAGTCAGATGGGTGTGATATAACCCATTTGAAGTCAGATGGGTGTGATATAACCCGTTTGAAGTCAGATGGGTGTGATATAACCCATTTGAAGTCAGATGGGTGTGATATAACCCGTTTGAAGTCAGGTGGGTGTGATATAACCCGTTTGAAGTCAGGTGGGTGTGATGTAACCCGTTTGAAGTCAGGTGGGTGTGATATGACACAACAGAATTCATTCCATCTTGCTATCTGAAAGTGGAACAGTTTCTTATTGGTTTCTGCAAACAAAGGTGAACAGTACCTTGAAATGTTCTGTAATACTCTGTAGTGGCCAATCATTCCTGTAAACCATGAATGTATCTTCAAATGAGATTGGTCCTAGGCTGTCTGTCCATCCATAAGTCAGTCTGTCAGTCTGTGTGTCTATCTGTCTGTATGCCTACATGTGTGTGTGTGTGTGTGTGTGTCTGTTTGTGTGTCTGTGTGTGTATGGCTGTCTGTCTGTCTGCCTGTCTGTTTGTCCATGTGTCTGTCTGTGTATGTCTGTCTGTCTGTCTGTCTGTCTGTCTGTCTGTCTGTCTGTCTGTCTGTCTGTCTGTCTGTCTCTGTCTGTGTGTATATCTGTGTCAGACCATCTGTCCATCTGTCTGTATGTATGAGTGACTGTCTCTCTCTTTATGTTTCCAAAGTCTCTATAACTGAAAGGGGAATTGTCACTTCTATTATGAAAGACTAAAATGACATTATAACTCTTGGTACTGGTATATTTGATAGGAAACAACCCATGTGCCAGAAGTAATGGAGGTTGCAGTCAGCTCTGTCTGGTCAAACCGACAACTGATGGTAACACGCACAGATCATGCCGCTGTGATGATGATACACACATTGTCACTCGTCCTGATACGACAGAGCAGTGTGAGTGTGATAAAGGAGAAGCCCTTATCAATGGAACATGCACAGCTGTAGGTAAGTCTAATGGTTTGTTACCGAAGTGTGAGGGCGCTGTCAGGTAAAAGGCTTTGGGTTGTATTAAAGGTCAAACATGAGATGGTGATGATGATGATGATGATGATGATGATGATGATGATGATGATGATGATGGCAACGATGATTACGATGACGGCGGCGACAATGACGAGGACAAGGCGGACGACGATGACGAGGACAAGGCCAATAACGATGACAAGAACAGCGCTGCAAGTTCAAGGAACTCTAGATAAACTCTATTTTTCAGAGATGCCTCCGCACTGAGACTATAATTAAACCAACATCCATTCAATAGCTTATCACTGTTGTATCAACATGTTGCAACAATAGTTTATAGTTTGTGTCTATCTTAGAAAACCAAAGGTTCAACTACCGGGGTAATATTAGGAGCCCTATTGTGACACTTCTTTTGGAAATGACTGCAAAGCAGCTCACCAAAATATGACATATTACCATTTTTTTCCCAGGTTCAACATGTGCGAATGAACAGTTTACATGTGGTAATGGACACTGTATACCAAGACTATGGATATGTGATAATGATAATGACTGTGGTGATATGTCAGATGAGAGGGACTGTGGTAAGTGATAATGATAATGACTGTGGTGATATGTCAGATGAGAGGGACTGTGGTAAGTGTGATAATGATAATGACTGGTGATATGTCAGATGAGAGGGACTGTGGTAAGTGATAATGACTGACTGGTGATATGTCATATGAGAGGGACTGTGGTAAGTGATAATGACTGATTGGTGATGTGTCAGATGAGAGGGACTGTGGTAAGTGATAATGACTGACTGGTGATATGTCAGATGAGAGGGACTGTGGTAAGTGATAATGATAATGACTGTGGTGATATGTCAGATGAGAGGGACTGTGGTAAGTGATAATGATAATGACTGGTGATATGTCAGATGAGAGGGACTGTGGTAAGTGATAATGATAATGACTGGTGATATGTCAGATGAGAGGGACTGTGGTAAGTGATAATGATAATGACTGGTGATATGTCAGATGAGAGGGACTGTGGTAAGTGATAATGATAATGACTGGTGATATGTCAGATGAGAGGGACTGTGGTAAGTGATAATGATAATGACTGGTGATATGTCAGATGAGAGGGACTGTGGTAAGTGATAATGATAATGACTGGTGATATGTCAGATGAGAGGGACTGTGGTAAGTGATAATGATAATGACTGGTGATATGTCAGATGAGAGGGACTGTGGTAAGTGATAATGACTGACTGGTGATATGTCAGATGAGAGGGACTGTGGTAAGTGATAATGACTGACTGGTGATATGTCAGATGAGAGGGACTGGTAAGTATGATAATGACAATGACTGTGGTGATATGTCAGATGAGAGGGACTGTGGTAAGTGTGTTATTGTCAGACAACTTACAGCTAAAATGATGTTGGCTTAGTGTTTCACTCATGTAATACACACCCTGAGACAACTTCAAATGCAAAAGAAACATTGATATAGGTGCCGTGTACAGTGGCGATGTAGCAGTACGGTCAAGTTGAAATGTTGAAATGAACAACTGCAGCTATTAAAATCATCAAGTCCATGTGTAATGTTTTCATTAGAAGCCTGTTTTTACTGCACCATGAAAGAATAGCAATGATTATCAGTGTTCAATGTGATTGGGCAATGGATCCTGCTGTTTTTGTTGTGTCTCTGTTATTGTTAGTGTAGAGTTGAAATGTGTATCTCGGTGTCAACATGTAATGTCCCATGAGTAAAACACCACACCTACATCATTCTAGCATTACATGTTTTGTTACATATTACACAAGCAAAATAAAGTCACTCAGAGCGAACACACACATTAAGTGTTACATTTTACCTTACTGTGAACACAATTAAACACCATGCATTTTTGGCAAGAGGTTGTTGTCATAGTAACAAGTGGCTCTCTTTGTGCTTTGTAGCATTGGTATCATGTGATCCGAAGGAACAGTTTGCTTGTGAAAATGGTAGATGTATTCCACTACGGTGGAAGTGTGACTTTGATAACGACTGTTATGACAATTCAGATGAAAGGGATTGCGGTAAGTTCTTGTACAATAGATGCCTTTGAAGTGTTCCATTTGTCACAACCAGACACACTGTGTTAGAATTGATTGCTTTGTAACATTTATCATAAGTCATCACAATACAGATTTTAGAATCATGGTTCTTTCCTCTCACAACTTCATGTTCACTAAGCATTCTACATTTGTACAGCCAAAACAACAGAGTGTAACAATTTTGAAAGGGAACACAACAGAGTTACTTTTGGAGACCGATGAATTAAACAATAATACGAAGAGAGAAATGGAAACACCAATCTATTTGACCTCTGACCCAGAGTATCAACAGTATTTGAATCTGATTTTGATTCTGATGCTGATTCTGATTCTGAATCCTTTTGTTTATCAGACTACGCATCTTGTGGTTCAGACCAGTTTTCTTGTAAATCAGGAAGATGTATACCGTCATCGTGGAAGTGTGATTTTGATAATGACTGCAGGGATAATTCAGATGAGGAGGATTGCATATATTCAACTAGTAAGTTAATATCATAACTAGGCAAAGCATATTAACCCCTTCAATACTGAAAACATTCCCGCCAAAATTGTTTGGACAAAATTCTTGTTTTATGTAAGTTTTTGGCATATATCAACTTCATTTTAGACTGGAATTAAAGAAATGTTACTTCCTAATAAAGTAATATTATTGTAATTATGAAAATATTCATATAAATTGGGTCCCCATATTATTTAAAACTCGTCTCTAGTCATGAAAGGGTTAAGCTCCCACTATACGAAAAGTCAAATTTACCCACCTTTGCTTTACCCAACCTTTACCCTACCTGTCACCCACCTAACCACCATCTCTGTCCCGGGGTAGTACAAGACGCAGTACCACTTTTGACTGTCTACAACCCCCAGGGGAGAGATCACCGGGGGTAAATTAAGTCAAAGG